>NW_010207869.1:0-10488 GCF_000695765.1 Mesitornis unicolor
AACAAAAACAAAAACAAAACAAAAAACAAAATAAAAACAAGACCAAAAACAAAAACAAAAACAAAACCAAAAACAAAAACAAAAACAAAAACAAAACAAAACCAAAACCAAACCAAAACCCCCACCCCTCCCAGCAAACCCAGACGTGGGCTCAGTCGCAGCTTTCGTTACCTCTCTTTCCAGGTCTCTCACATCTTGTGCAGAAGTTTTCTTGATGAGAAGGACAGGTTTCATGATAAATCCTTCATGATAAATGAAAATTATGCATGGAATAAGATTTTTAAAAGCATCTGCTCCTCCTTAAATGTAAGCTGTCAGCATGCACTGTCCCCATGCTCTTTTGTTTGATACTTAGCAGCCTGGTGTGCTGAGAGACACGCTGCATTGAACGCTTTTTCAAGTCTGCCCTTATGCCACAGCTGGAGCTCCACACAACATTTTATCAAGCACGTGCATCTTATTCAGTTTCAGGTCTTAGTGCAAACCTACAGCTTCACTAGGTTCACTGAAACCTGATCATTTTCAGAAGCTTTTGGATGAGGCTTGACCACAGTAGGGTGACTTCAGGTGGAAGTCATAAAAAATTTCAAAGTTTTGCTCTGATTCACCCACAATTTGACCCCAAAAGCTCAATTCTAAGGTGAATCTGAAAGGATTTAAGACTTTTATTTATTTTTTTTTTTTACTCTCTCCTAAATGAATTATTTAAAACATAGTAATCCAAACTAATGTGACATTCAGGATTTGCAGTAATGGAATAACATGTATATATATATATAACATATAACATGTATATGCCACTTTAATTCTCCTCACGTAGCTCCAGATTGCTGTAAAACCAAATATAACCATATACATTTTTCAGCAATATTTGATAACTAAGTTCTAAGCTGACATGTTCACAGCGCAAGAAACTGTTACTCTTAAATACCTGCAAACCTACCTTTTTAGACCAATTGTGTGGATTAGCCTTTGCAATATTATGCTCGGTCAGTTCATCTTACTGAAACAAATCTGCATTCACTCAGTGACACATTCATAGATTGTGGATCCCTTATAGACAAGAAAGAAGGAAAAAATGAGTTCAGCTTTGGGCCTTTTCTTAGACCTTTATTGTATCAGGTAGGTGTATGTGTCAGAGGAACGCATGAATAAAACCTTCAACCAGTGCCATGCTGTCCTCTGCTTAAAGTCAATACCCACATGCTCATGGGTAAGGTCTCTAGGAAGAATTGCTGCCATTCTGAACACAGTTTACAACATCGAAAGATTTCCATATGGCTGAAAATTTTCACTGCTCCAGGAATTTCATTGCAACACAAGCATAGATCTGTCAAACCAGCTCTGCCTCTCCTTTAGCATATTAGCATCCGAACACCTATCATGGAAAAATACAAGCCAGTGTCAACAAAACTCAGACCTGAAGAACTAGTCTTCCTTCCCTTGTTCCTGAACTGTAGCAGTGCTACTGCTGGCTGCAATATCACCACACAGCATCCTGTAACCTCAAGAGGGGCAGCTGGTGCTAGCTGATACAAAACTCAACTGCTAAAGGGCCAGAGGGGTTTTGTAGCAACTGGTTATTTTTTGGGCCCTGCTTGTGTTTCCATTCCCTGTGAACTTCACGCTCCATTATGTGGTTTCAATCCAATACCACCAAGTTAAACAATACTGAGTCCAAGCTGAGCTGACTGTGTGGAGCTACTTCTCCCAGTGCAGAAGGTTAGCTCTGGGGTGTGACTGGTCCCACTCTAGAAGATGGCTTCTGCTTCCTAGTGTCTCACCTGCTCCAACAGTTTCAGTTCTCCATTTACAAACACATGTATAACACCAATGGTCCAAAGAACATCGGTGCCAACACATGTGTAAATATGTGTGTAGGAGGAAGTGAGGTGGAGCACTTCCAATTTGCAAAGAGCTTTTAAATCAGCCTATGGTAAATAAGATGTAAATGAACCTTGCATACATATGTATATGAAAATATATGTATGTATATGTACACATATACATATGTGTATGTATATGAATATGCAAAGCTCCATTCCCTCTCATTTATACTGCTACTTTCAGACTATCTTCAGACTATCTCACAGTAAAAAGAATATCCTTCTGAGATAAGATAAAGGAGCACCTTTCCTTTCTAATATGCAACAGAACATAGAGGTGTGAGCTGTATCTACAAGAATGAGTCTTCCCAGTGTAATTTGTAGGTATTCATTGAAACTGAATGATTAAAACCATTGCAGCAATTTTACAGAGGCAAGTTCATAGGTAAACTTTACAAATTCTTCCTGAGGCAGTTTAAGATCATAGAATCATAGAATGGTTCAGGTTGGAAGGGACCTTCAAAGATCATCTAGTTCCAGTGCCCTGCTGTGGGCAGGGATGTCTTTCACTAGATCATAGAACCATGGAGTCACAGAATGTGTTGGGTTGGAAGGGACCTTTAAAGCTCATCCAGTCCAATCTCCCTGCAGTGAACAGGGACATTGTTACCAGATCAGGTTGCTCAGAGCCCCAACAAACCTGACATTGAGTATATCCAGGGATGGGGCCTCCACCACCTCTCTGGGTAACCTGTGCCAGTGATCTACCACCCTTATATTGAAGAACTTTTTCCTAATATCCAACTTACATCTACCCTTTACTCATTTAAAACCATTACCTCTTGTCCCATTGCTACATGTCTTAGTGAACACTTCTTCCCCAACTTTATTATAGGCACCTTTCAGGTATTGGAAGGTTACTATAAGGTCTCCCTGGAACCTTCTCTTCTCCAGGCTGAACAACCCCAACTCTCTCAGCCTGTCCCCATAGGAGAGGTGCTCCAGCCCTCTCATCATCTTTGTGGCCTTCCTCTGGACCCGCTCCAGCACTTCAATGTCCTTTTTGTGGTGGGGACTCCAAAGCTGGATGCAGTACTCCAGGTGGGATCTCACCAGAGCCGAGCAGAGGGGCAGAATCACCTCCCTCGATCTGCTGGCCACACTTCTCGTGATGCGGCCCAGATGCAGTTGGCCTTCTGGACTGTGAGTGCACATTGGTGGCTCATGTCCAGCTTCTTATCCACCAGTACCCCCAGGTCCTTTTACTCAGAGCTGCTTTCCAGCACATCATCTCTCAGCCTGTACTGGTAACGAGGATTGTTCAACCTCAGTGCAGGACCCTGCTCTTGGCCTTGTTGAACCTCATGAGGTTCATCCGGACCCACTTCCCCAGCTTGTCCAGGTCCTTCTGGATGGCATCCCATCCCTTTGGCACATGAACCTCACCACCCAGCTTGGTATCGCCAGCAAACTTGCTGAGGATGCACTCAGCCACACTGTCTATATCATTAATGAAGACATTAAACAGCACTGGTTCCTGTACAGACCCCTGAGGGACACCACTTGTCACCATCTTCCATTTGGACTTCGAGCCATTGACCACTACCCTCTGGATGCAACCACCCAGCCAATTCCTTATCCACTGAACAGTCCACCCATCACATCCATACCTCTCCAACTTAGAGAGAAGGATGTTGTGGGGGACTGTGTCAAAGGCTTTGCAGAAGTTCAGATAGATGACATCCATAGCTTATCCCTTGTCCACTGATACAGTTTGGGTTTCTCAAAGCTCCATCCAGCATGGCCTTGAACACTTCTGAGGAGGCAGCATCCGCAACGTATCTGGGCAGCCTGTTCCAGTGTCTCACCACCCTCATAATAAAAATTATTTCTTATGTCCGATTTGAATCTACCCTCATTCAGTTTAATTGCTGGACTGACAAAGGCAAACAGGGACATTAAAAAGGCTCAATTTCTGTAGGAAATGAAAGTAAAATGTAGTGTTAGTGTTTTATATATCAAGCTCAAACAGTTTGAGATTACAGCCTTCTGTAAAAAGAGATACCACTGTTGTCAGGTTTCTGCTAGCCTTGCTGCAGCAACAGCACACCTTGCAGCACAGTTGGCAGAAAGGGAGAAGGTGCTGAGAGCTCCAGTTTCCAGACTAATATCTTAGATCAAAGTCCCTGTGAATGAGGGGCAGGCATACACTCCTTTGTGTGAATTCTGGGCCATGAGCACTCCCATCCAGCGGTCGTACACTCAGAGTCAGTGCTGTCTTAAACCTGTCAGAACCTGATATGGGATATCCACAGTGGGCCCAGATTAGACCCTGGAACTACTCTGATAGCAGGGTGTTTCTGAACACTGGATTGTAATATTATCCATTACCATCCCTGACAGATGTATGTCAGGACAGGCCTCATTTTCACCAGGCAGGATTGCTGACCTCTCTGGTATCAGAAAAGCATCACACTGGGAAACTAGACAGCTGGACTTTTGCACTGACCAGCTGTGTGGCTTAAGACAAGTTGCTCTGCACCCTTCTGCCACAGTTTCCTTACCTCTAAACTGGGCATATGCTGCCAGGCATACAAATACATGTCACTCCTCAGAGCAAATAATTAACCTCGTTGTGGTGGTGGCCTCCAAATGAAGACACCAACAAAAGCAACAGAGCAGCTACTCTGCCTTCGTTCTCTCCCACTCTGCCATGTTACTGTGCTCAGTGGTAAAATTTAGTCTTAATATTTGGAAGTGCCCCAAATGTCTTACCTTTAGATATCACGTGCAAATTGAATTTCAGAAAGTTGTTAAGAAATTTAACAGCTCTGCAGAAACAAGTGCAAATCACCCACCTCTCTACCTCCTTTCCCTGGCCAGTGAGACTGTTATTAAAGTGCAATGAGGCTACTATAGAACCAAATCTGCTGTATTCCTTCTGGAAAGAATTTAGTTTTGGAGACAAATTTTCAAAAATGTAAAGGCTTCATTAATCAAGGAAGACTCAACCACCACCAGCAGCAGAATGGGAAGGAGAGCCAATAAGATACACATCCGTAATTACAGGGTTCATGTTACTGGTGGAGATCGTTGATGTAAGTGGAGCCCAAATACATGCTAATTGCTCTTCTTAGTGCACTCACAGAAACACACAGAGCCAAGAACGGTATCAGTTGGAAGGGACCTCTGGAGATCATCTAGCCGAAACCCACTGCTAAACCTAGAGCAGGCTGTGCAGGATGATGTCCAGATGGGTTTTGAATGTCTCCAGAGAAGGGGACTCCACAGCCTCTCTGGGCAGCCTGTTCCAGTGCTCTGCCGCCCTAAAAGTAAAGAAGTTTTTCCTTATGTTCCTCATGTTATTTATAAGCATTGATAAAATTCCCTCTCGGTCTTCTCACTTGAGAGCAAAAAGGGGTCGAACTGTGGCAATCTGCTTTTGCACTTTGGATTCACACTTGCCTGCTGGAAATTGAGACTCTATGACCAACAAGTGCAATGATTCAAGTTGTCCCCTGACTCTTTTTGGCAGCCTTCCATGCTAAGAAAAATGAGTCCATGATTCATCTTGCTTTCTGCTAATGATGTGAAGGGACAGAGCCAATCCATGTCTTCAAATTAAAATTTTTTTAAGGCTAAGTATTTATGGCTTGAGTGGAAATTTGAGTGTGCCTTAAACTGCCACGCAAATTCAACAGCTTGTCAGCTCAGAAAGGATCACTGTTGTTGCTTGGAGGATGAGCTCATGCCATCATCCCTGAACCTGAGCAGAAGCCCCATTCACATCTTGGATGATAGTACAGTCTAATATGTACCTCAAGACCAGCTTGTCAACATCCCTCCCAGCTCTGGCAGGAGCTGTTATTCAAGTTGTGAGGGTTCATGGTCCCCTTGAGTCTCCATCAACGAGGGCAACTATAAGCATCTGTTATGACATGTGTACTGCCTGGCAATAGGTAGCTCACTTTCCAAGGGCCAACCATTCCTCTACAACTTCTTGCTGCTACAGGGATGGGCCGAATTCCAATGAGTGCTGAAGAAAGCATGTATTTCCCAGATTATTGCATTATCAAGCAAAGCTTACAAAACTAAAGGACTCTGACATAAACAAATGTCACAAGATGGACAATCAATTCACTTTGATGAATGAAGTCAAATAAGTGATTGCATGCTGGTGGAGTTCACAGCCCTAAGTGACACAAGTCAGATGAGGAACATAGTTTGGACCCTGAATTTAGGAAAGCAAAATTCCAGCTCTTCGAGGTGTTAGTCAGTAAGACCCCCTGGGAAACAGTCCTCAGGGACAGGGGAGCAGAGCAGAGTAGGCAGACCTTTAAGGACGCTTTCTATAGAGCACAAGAGCTCTCGATCCCCAGGTGTAAGAAATCAAGCAAGGAAGGCAAGAGTCCAGCATGGATGAGTTGAGACCTGTTGGTCAAACTAAAAGGCAAGAAAGAACTGCACAGGCAGTTCAAGCAGGGACAGGTATCTTGGGAGGAGTATAGGGACACTGTGTAGGGATGAGGTCAGGAACGCTGGAACGGAACTTGGCAAGGGATGCAAAGAATAACAAGAAGAGCTTCTACAGGTATGTCAATGAGAAAAGGAAGGTTAAAGAAAGCATTCTCCCCCTGATGAGCTAGTAACAACAGACACGGAGAAAGCTGAGGTTCTCAACAACTCTTTTGCCTTCGTCTTTACTGACAACCTGTCTCCTTACAACTCCATAGTTAAAGAACCACAAGATGGGGACCAGGGGGACAATGTCCCTCCCACCGTAAGCAAAGACAAGGTTTGTGATTACCTGAGGAACCTGAATGTATACAAGTCTGTGGGACCTGATGAGATGCATCCCAGAGTCCTGAGGGAACTGGCTGATGTAGTTGCCAAAGCTGATTTAGTTGCCAAACCACTCTTCATGATATTTGAAAAGTCATAGCAGTTGAGTGAAGTCCCTGGTGACTGGAAGTAGGGAAATATCACACCCACTTTGAAGAAGGGTAGAAAGGAGGACCCTGGGAACTACCAACCTGTCAGCCTCACCTCTGTGCCTGGGAAGATCATGAAACAGATCCTCCTAGAAGCTCTGATAAGGCACAGGGAGGACAGGGAGGTGATTCAAAACAGCCAGCATGGCTTCACTAAGGGCAAGTCCTGCCTGACCTGTAGTGGCTTTCTACAATGGAGTGGCTGCATCAATGGACAAGGGAAGAGCAATGGATGTCATCTATCTGGACTTCTGCGAGGCCTTTGACACGGTCCCCCACAGCATCCTTCTCTCTAAGTTGGAAAGATATGGATTTGATGGGTGGATCGTGGGATAAGGTGGGTGGATAAGGAATTGGTTGGATGATTGCATCCAAAGGGTACTGGACAACAAATGTAGGTGAAGGTGGCTGCTTCAAAAGAAGTGTGGCCTGCAGATGGAGGGAGGTGATTCTGCCTCTCTGCTCTGGTGAGACCTCATCACTGCATCCAGTTCTGTAGCCCTCAATACAAGAAGGACATGGAGCTGTTGGAGCGGGTCCAGGGGAGGGCCACAAAAATGCTCAGAGGGCTGGAGCACTTCTCCTATGAGGACAGGCTGAGAGAGTTGGGGCTGTTCAGTCTGGAGAAGAGAAGGCTGTGGGGAAACCTTATAGTGGCCCTCCAGTACCTGAAAGGGGGTTATAAGAAAGCTGGGGAGGGACTGTTTACAAGGGTGTGTAGTGACAGGACAAGGGGCAATGGTTTTAAACCAGAAAAGGGTAGCTTTAGATTAGACATTAGGAAGAAGTTCTTCACTATGAGGGTGGTGAAACACTGGAACAGGTTGCCCAGTGAGGTGGTGGAGGCCCCATCTCTGGAGACATTCAAGGTCAGGCTTGATGGGGCTCTCAGATACCTGATTTAATTAAATCTGTCCCTGCTCACTGCAGTGGGGTGGGCTAGATGACCTTTAATGATCCCTTCCAACCCAACACATTCTGTGATTCTATGATTCTGTAAGTGATTATCTCCTCTGCAAGCTGATAATTTAGAAGCAGGTCCTTAAAGCTCTGAGGCATTTCAGAACCACTCTGCTCCAGGGCACTGGTACTCAAAGGGAAAATCAATGGAGGGAAATGGGAAGGCACACAAGAGAAGGAAAGGAGGAAGTTCTGGCTGAGAAAGAGGAGGAAAAAGGAGGAAACGAGGAAAGTTTGTGCTTTGGGACTGTGGAATTCAGAGGGTGTTTCTGGTTAGCATGTTTCTCTGGGAACTTCGATCAGCCTGAGTGGCCATTTCCAGCCGGCCTCCTTTCCTGTGTGTCCCCTTCTACACTCATCTCATCTTCTATGAGATTTTATTGACATTTCTTTGGTTTAGGAGAAGACATAGCTTTCAGGTCTTTATCATCTATGCTGGATTACTGATTGCTAACATTTGCTGAATGCCAAATTGTATAATGTGTTTTATATATTATATATAATGTAATTCTACATTATAAACATAATAGCTTTGCTGGGTTGGTGATGTAACTGAGTGCCTCCAGCACTGCATTAAATGAGTGATGAATGCCCACCACATGCTAAACATTCCCTCATCTTCTTTTCAGTAGGTATGTGCATTAGAGTGTCTTCTATCATGCAGGTGTTTTCATGTCTGTTGTAGGCATTTCTATTGTGTTTTTGTGAAGGGAAGAAGTGTTTTTGTTTTCTTCCTGTACATGCTGCTCTCTGTGTCAGGGTAAAGAAGCAAGTCTTGCTCTTTGTGGAGAATCTTGACACAGTGTTTAGTCTTTGCTTGCCTCCATGCTGGCTGCTGGGGATGTTCTCTCTCTGATCTGGGAGAGCCACTCCCTTTGTGAATAGTCTCCATTAAAGGTAAAGGAGCTGAGAAATCACACACAGCTGCTGATGACAACAATCAAAGTATGTTTCTTCCATGGAAGTAATCCACTGAAAAGGATGCAAATTCTGAATCTACATTACAGTCTGATTTGTTTCACAAAATCTTATGTCCTACCCTCACCTGCAAGGGTCTAGGGACATTGATACCTGCTCTAGCTTCTCTAGAACAGCTCCACTGGATGGTCCATCAAACTCTCCTGGACACACAGGAAGGAAAAGTGATGGAAGTCTGTGCTCCCCATATATAAAGGAAAAAGCATGTGCAGACATGGGGTCCCTGGGCTGAAATGTTCACTGACAGAGCTTAAGTGCTGCCAGAGAAACCCTCCAGATCTTCCTGCAGGTTAATACAACCTCCCACTGCCCTCCTCATCACCTGGCACTGACATCACCATCAAGTGTCACGTGACACACCTCCCTGACACATGGCCCTGGGCCCGGGATCTCCTGCACTGAAGAAGAAAGAAGGTGAGCCACCCAAAGCAAAGGCAGGAAACATTGGTCCTCTTCTGAGAATGCTCACGCCAGAGGTCCAGAACCAAATTAGTGCTGTTCAAAACCCAGTGACCATTTTATTCAGTCTCCAGACTGCCAGAAGGACATTCAGGGTTCAGTGGTATGTGGGAATTTAATCCAGTAAGGGTAGAGTATTCACATAGCAGACCGGGGCTGCTAGCAAGTTCTACAGCACATGCAGCAATGGCATCTTTCAGGTCTTATAACACAAACCCTCCTCCACTCCCCTTCCCTCCTCTCCCTTTCCCTCTCCTCTTCTCAAGTTATATGCATAAACTACCTATATTTTCCCAGCTAAAATAGTTCTCCAAGTTAGCCTGAACCTAAGCATGCTTTATCTCAAGAATTTTAAAGCTTGAGATGTTCTTTTGTGATTGAAAAGGATGACTTGGCCTGGGAAGGTGTTTGGCATCTTAAAAATAACTCCTAGACCCTACTCTTGCCTGAAATGAATTATCAAAAGATTCTGGAGGAGGCTTTAATTTTCATAATCATTTGAAATTTTCATGAAGGAGAGGGCTCACTGCGGCACTGGAGCTGCATCTATTCTTCCCTCCTCTCCCTTTCCCTCTCCTCTTCTCAAGTTATATGCATAATAAACTACCTACATTTTCCCAGCTAAAATAGTTCTCCAAGTTAGACTACCTATATTTTCCCAGCTAAAATAGTTCTCCAAGTTAGCCTGAACCTAAGCATGCTTTATCTCAAGAATTTTAAAGCTTGAGATGTTCTTTTGTGATTGAAAAGGATGACTTGGCCTGGGAAGGTGTTTGGCATCTTAAAAATAACTCCTAGACCCTACTCTTGCCTGAAATGAATTATCAAAAGATTCTGGAGGAGGCTTTAATTTTCATAATCATTTGAAAATTTCATGAAGGAGAGGGCTCACTGCGGCACTGGAGCTGCATCTATTTGACCTCATTTCAGTGGGAAACTGGACAGTGATGTTCACTTACTCCCTTGTTCCTCCTTAGCCAAGACTACATTGGCTGGTGTTTCCCAACTAGTGCCTCCCTAACAAGCACTGTTAAAACTTTTCTCACTGTTAAAGGGGACAGACACTGAGAAAAGAAGTGAAAGCTAGAAAGAGGAGGCGTCTGACCATTAAGTTCCGAGAAAAAGCTGGCTCTTCTCAATAAGGTTAAATAGAAAGCATGGATTCCATGAAAAGCTGGAAAGTAAGTTCACTCTCTAAGACTCCTCTTCGAGTTTCAGAAAGCAGGTATTCTTTATTACGTGTGGAGAGTCCCCAGGATCATTCCTTGGGAGGA
>NW_010207870.1:0-359 GCF_000695765.1 Mesitornis unicolor
GACACTAGAGGACATCAAAACCAACACCAAAGCTGACACGGCTGACATGAAAACTCAGTTTGACGAGCTGAATAATAAGTTGTTCCCACGAAAGAGAGAAAGTGATACCCATTCTTCTAAATGGATCCACGTTTCAACTCTTAGAAACAGACGTTTTCCAAGAAGATCAGCTCAGGGCAGGGAGTACCCACCACGAAGTTCGCTGTGGTACACCCTGATCGACTACAGCGAGAATATGGATAGGTGGCACAAAAAACCCATTGCCGTTTTGCACGCCAGAGTACAGGAGCTGAAAAGTAATGCTGTCAGAGAGAACCAACCTAGGAGAATGGCTGGTCCCGTCAACCAGAATCATCAGA
>NW_010207870.1:640-1974 GCF_000695765.1 Mesitornis unicolor
ATTCTGGGCATAGACTTTCTATGGAAAGGGTACTTTGAAGACCCAAAAGGGTACAAGTGGGCTTTTGGGATAGCAGCTGTGGAGATAGAAGGCATTGACCAGCTGTCTACCTTGCCTAACCTTTCAGATGACCCTTCCATGGTGGGCCTGATGAGGATGGAGGAACAGCAAGTACCAACTGCTTCTTTGACAGTACATTGCCGGCAATGCAGGACCAACAGGAACTCCCTGGTCCCTATACATAAGCTGATTTGCCAAACAGAGAGCCAGGGAGTGATCAGCAAGACTCACTCAGCCTTCAGCAGTCCTATATGGCCAGGATGGAAGCCTGATGGAGAATGCGAATTAACGGTTGTCTTCGTTTAAGGCTCAGGTAGCAGGATTTTCTCTCTGTTGTCCCCTACCTTCCCAGGGCAGGACTAAAAAAAAAAAGACTGTAACAAGTCTAATGAAAAACAACAGGGGAAAGGAAAAAGGGAATTAATAAGGGATAAAGGATATTTAACTATATACAAAACCTGATCCCAGTAGTCCTGAGTGGACGTGTCTGAGTACTGCCTCGTCGCTGCTGTGACTGCTGTGACTTGTCATCAGGGACCGCAGTTGTGCTGGGAGCGGATGATGGTGGATGCTGCCGAGCATATGGAGATAGGCCCAGCCTTCCTAAGATGCAACAGGAAGCAGCCCAGGAAGCCAGGAAAAGCCTGCGAAAACCTTGGGCCTCCTTGTTTTTTTTATAGACTGTGGCCGGAAGGGGGAGGGAACAATACTGATCTCGGACGCCCCAGGGTCCTACAGACACCACCTGCCCTCCTTCCCTTTCAGGCTGTTAACCCTTAAACCATTACATTCCACCCCTTGTTCCATACCATTTCCTGCCACAGTCAAGTCCACTTCACCAAGTTAAGGACTGTCTCTATTCAGCAATCTATGAGGTCCAGGTTGCAGGTCTTCATTCGCCTTGGTAATCTATCAGGATGGAGGAGATGGTATAGAGTACATCAGAGTCCGTGTGTACACGTTGTGGGTTTATCCTGGAACTCTCAGATGTCACATTGCTATCTAGATAGAAGAAAACTTAAAACCAACTTATCACTATTTTACAGTACTGTATGTTACATAACATAAAATCAAACTCTTTCAGCCAATGCTAAATTTCTTTGTGGTACACAATGAACTTCACCATTTTCCTGCATTACCTACCAAGTATGTCCTGGGCCTTGAGCAGAGACAACCCCACGGATGGGTTTGCCCCTGCCCAAAGCAGGAGAGACTCACACAGTCTAGCTAGAAACAGTTCACGTTGGTGCTCCCAGTCCAAATCTGTCTGGAAT
>NW_010207871.1:0-1639 GCF_000695765.1 Mesitornis unicolor
GAGGGGTTGGTAGCAGAGTCAGGTTTTGTTGGTTTTTCGTTATTTTTTCCCCAAGAGGTAATGAAATATTTCAGCAACACATTCTGGGTTTTGTTGGTGTTTTTTTTTTACTTTAAGGGGCTTGTTTTGGAATTCAGACATTTGTTTTTTTCCTCCCGAAATTCATCAACATATTTCACATAACTGAGTGCATCCTTTGACTGTTAAGGAAGTTGACGATTATGAAGCAGTGACTTAAAAGCTCTGGATATTACATAGTGGTTTAGTAACAAAATCCCCATAGTTTTCACTAGTTTCTGATGTGATGGCAGCTTTTATTTAATTAATTCAGTAGAAAGATTTTATTCTCAAAAAAGGAGAGTTTTAACACAGAATCACCTAGCATGCTAAAAAGGAAAAAAAAAAAGAAACTTTTTCCTGAGATTATATTGAGTATTTTGGGTGGTGGTTGGGTAGTAACAATCTGGTAGAAAATGTTATCTGACTTGTATTTTAAAATGAAATTTAAATAATTGATATAATGAGGGAGAATATTCAGTTACAGAAATAATTGCTTGACACAGCTGTTAGTACAGAATTATTTAGTTCCAGTAAAAGGACTGCACCTTTAATCAGAGATTCTAATTTGATTTTTTAAATGTGTCTGTCATTTGTCTGACAACCAAAGTAACAAATGAATTCTGAATTGTATGAACTGGTCAACATGTGATCTGTGCCTGTTACTGCTGTGGTTTACTGTAGTGACTGATGGAAACAGGTAGATTAAACAGAAGCTCAAGCACTTGAAGTTACTGAATATGTTGTGCTAGTTTGGCCAACATTCATGTGATCTTGTGTTAACTAGCTGTTGCTCCCTGTTTTGAGGCCAAATGGGATTTTTTGATTGCAAAACTTTCTAGTGTGCTGTTATTTTCTGTATTCTATCATAAAACCTTTCACCTGGCGGGTCATTCAGACATAAGACCGTTCAGTTTGATCTCCTCTTGTAAGACTCTACCAGATAAGCTGGTAAAATATGGTAGGAGTTCTGTGAACCTGAGAAATGGTCAAGCAAACAAGTATTTTTCCCCTTTGGCTAGAACTGATCAAGTAAGGGAAACAGGGATAGAGGAGTGTTCTTTTCTACTTTTGAAGCACCTCTTAAAGGTTTTCACACAGTAAGAAGGAGGATATTGCACTTTGTTGGCTTTTTCATCAGCAGTCCAAAATAACAAGCAAAACAATGTAAAGGATTCAAAAAGATTTCTCAATGTACTTGCATTTTAAATAATGAAAGAAAAGAGGAAAAGATAACTTATGTTTAGTGGGTCTTTTTTCTAAACAGTTGTACATCTTTCTGTGTTTGTGTGCATATTTCTGTTTAATGAAAGATGTGAAAATATCAATTGCCATAAAGATCTTTTTACATTAAAGTGATTTTTAATCCTCCATTAAAGAAAAAAAAGCAGTAAATACTTTTTAAAACAAAATACAGAAATAGGATCTATAAAGAGGTTTGAATGATCATTATTATCCAAAGTATTAACTGATAGTAAGGTCTTCTGCGTTCATGTGAGCAAATGTGTAATGATCAAATTCAAAGTGTTGCTATTCATATAGGCCATAGTGATTCAAAATTCCCTTTCTTCATGTCCTCTTT
>NW_010207871.1:1649-65614 GCF_000695765.1 Mesitornis unicolor
TCCCTTTCTGATTGTTTTCTAGATGCAAAAACCTGCAATGAAGTTGACCTGGAAAACTCTATAGATTGGGAAGTGAAGACGATTACTAGTGCTATGAAGCAATATCTGCGGTAAGCCTTTCACAGATGATTCAGAAACCTGAGTTGTTAGTAAACTTACTGAGAGTTGTTACCGAAAGTCAGCTAAGATGTTAAAAGTTTGTTGCCTTTTTGTGCTTTAATGTGGTAGAATGAAAAGGGAAAAGGTTATGAAATTTTTAATATTTTCCTCTTTTCCTTCTGGTTCTTTCTGTGATGTTTTAGCTGCAATAGTAATAACATGTTGAGTGTTAAAAGTAAGAATTTTAGATGTGTTTGTTCAAATGGCTTGACCAATTCTCAATCAAGATATTTTACTAACTTGCCTAAGAACATAGATCTTTTGTGTATCTCTGATAATGTAACACAGATACACTATTCTTAATCTGCTGGTTTTCTTGAATAAAGTATTACTGAAACCACTATCAAAGAATGCTGAAGAATTATGATAAAGATAAAAGTCTCTCTTAGGAAATGTAGAAAAGAATAAGAAGTATAGGAAAGAAAAAATAGGTGCACATGATGAAGTCTTTCCTGTCTACAGCATTTCCCATCTGAGTATTTACTCCAATAGTTCATAAACATCAGTAAAGGCAATTCATTAAATGAAAGTTTTAACTCTTGTTTCCGTTATTCAGTACATTTTTCATTGATGACTAAGGTTTTCCATTTCAGTTTTTCCATTTGAAATGCTATAGAAGTTTAATTTGTGGATTGGTACTGTTCAGCAAACTTAAATGTATTTTAGAGCCTCTATTTCTTTCCAGTGAGACATCGACTTGTGATTCTTTGTGTTTTAAAAACACCGATGAAGAATGAACTGCATAGTATATGTGTACAGTCTTCATCTGAGAAGTAGTCTCTGTGTTTTAACTTGGAAATGTGCTTTATGATAGACCGGAGGCATCACTTCAGCTCATGGAAGGTGAATGGATGCATTTAGTTTTTTTTTCCTGATGATACCAATTTCTCCATTCACACTCGAAATGATTGAATTCAAGGGCCAGCATAACAATGGTTCCCTCCAGTGCAAGGATTATGCTGCTGAATGTTAAAATGGTTTTCTGCTTAGAGTAAATACAGACAGAAAAGAATATAGACAAATTTATTTTATCATCTTTGTTTTGCAGAAGCCTTCCAGAGCCATTGATGACATACGAGTTACATGGAGAATTCATCATTCCTGCCAGTAAATATATGACTGTAGTTCAAATAGAAATCCTTTCTTATAGTGCTGTTGTGGCCTTGCAAGCACGTTGCAAATGCAATTTCAGAAAGGTTCTTCTACCCAGTAAAAATATAGGAATGAGAAATAATAGAAGTTTTAAAAATACATAAGTTTTAACCAGTATTCAGTTCTAGTATGTCACATACACTGCATCTATTGACAGACAAGCTTAAGTCTAAGTAACAGACTTATTATAGTGTGATTTTTATGGAGAAACTTTTGGATTAACATTGTAAACATTCATTTTTATTATCTTAATTATATAATTATAAACATCCACTTAGATTGTGATTTTTTTTTCTTCCATTTATAAAGAGTATGAAGCTTAGTAAAAGAAAATACACTAATTTGTGCTCATTTGAATCCTTAAAGCACAGCTGCCTGACCCTTGTTTTCAGTGCCTTGTTAGCTCTGTATCCAGGCTGGCTTGAATATTTCTCAGATATTAGTAGAAGAAAGGAAAGAGCAGGCCAAATTACACTGTGGCAGTTCAAATACAGACTTGGAGAAGACAGAACGGCATTTGTAGTTTAGCTGTATGGTATCTAATGTACATGGAATTTTTTGGAAGAGGATGGAGGGAAACTGTGTAAGAAAATTTTTGGCAAAGTATCAAACAGATATTTAGCTGATTTTCTTTCCAGCCTGTAGCACTTTTGGCAAACTATGGAAAGTGAAATTAAAATAAACTTTTGAGACAATTGCTTTATCTTCTTTGGATTGCTGTAATGACTTTCCAGGACTGCAGAATGTGTTCACTTGTGGTCCTTAATTCAAAATGAGAATTAGCCCATGGAATTCATTGCCAAAATACATCTTAGAGGTCAAGTGCCTAAACAAAATTCAAGATCCTTACCTAGATGGTCATCTTCTCGTTTGTATTGGAAACTGTTAAATTAATTTCTTGACCTATCAAGTTTTGCCAACAGTTTCTTGTTTTATTTTCCTTTCTCTAGTTTATAGTCTCCTTCAATAAAGGAATTCAGTTCAAATTACATGTTTTAAATAGTACACTGTTCATAAGTAGTAAACAATTTTGTAGAGGGGCTGATTCTGTGTAGCAGGGAGGGAAATTTTATCAGCACTGCAGATCTGACTTACGGTATACTTAAAAATAGGTAATCAGTGTTGTTTCCTATGTTGGCTATAAAAAACCAACACCACTAGAAATAGTAAGGAATATCCTTTTCTCTGAAACTATTGCGGGAGAGAGGAAGCCACAATTAAAAGGTTTTCCTTTCAATTTTCTTTTCTTTATACATATCAGTGTAGATTGAAACTATGTGAGACTTGACTGTATCTTGTGATTAAGTTGCTTAGCCATTCTCTAAATAGGGTTTGTGATTTCACAGATATGTAAAATAGTATTGCTTTAAAGATGGTTTAGGTTTTTCTGGCTGTCCGAATTTTGATTAGCTGACTAGGAGCTAAACATTCTTCATTTTAGTAGCCTTTTTTCTTGCTATCTGTGCAGGGGTGTTCACTGCAAAAGAGTAAAAAATTGATCCTAAGATCTGCAGTAACGTGCAAAGAAAGAAAAAGAAAAATCTGTAGCCATATCCACTGAAGAAGTACGGTGGTATTTTATACAAAATATATTTAACAATGAAAGTTGTATTAGAGTATAATGAGACCTCATGAGTGGTCCTGATATTAAAACTTGTATTTGTATTCTAAATTTTTCTCTTTATGTACCTTGTACTAAATATTATTATATGTAAGAGAAGTACTTCCACTCTTCTCATTGTAACCTCTACTGAGATGTAATTTTGTGATTTAACACAACTTTGAGAACTAGGAAGATTGATTATTTCCATCTTTTACAGATTCTTGTTTTCATCTGTGTACTGGTGAAACCTGTAGGGGCCAAAATTATTCAGTTCAATACACAACATGCAAAAATAAAAAGCCCCTTGCTCACATTTACTTTATTTCTGTACTGTACTAGAGAGGGATTATGTTGTTATTCAGGACCCTTTATCATAGTAATCTCACTCAGTAGGTTTTTTTGCATGGTTGTTCTTCTGTGTCTTCAGAAGTCATTGGATTTTCTCTTTCTGAGCACATGAATCTTCTGCAAGTGTTGTCTTATGCAGTTTCCAATGCAAGGTAGCATAAATGTAGTATCATTAGCTGCTTACTACCAGCAAAACTGAATTCTAGTGATGAGGACAATCAGTTAATGATGCTAAAATGTAAAGTAATACAGTTTCACTCTGGCACTGAGTATTGTTGCTTCTCATCTTGCATTGTGTTCGGAAGCAGATGAGTCCAATGCAGCAAAACTATAACTGCGTCTGTCACTTTTAAAAATTAGATAAACAAAGGCATTCTTTTGCAGGTGGCTTGAAAGATCAGTTCATAAAATAAGCAAATAAGTTGATAATTCTAAAACAAGTTTACTTGTGAAAACAAAGCGCATATGTTTGACATTGCTGCGTTTGGAGATATGTAAGCATTGAAGTGAAGTATGTGCATTATGTTTCTGTGCAGGGGTGGGAGAAGCTTTGTTTTTCTGTGGATTTTATTTTAGCTTTATTTCTTGGGGTAGTTATTTATTTTTATGTCCAATAGAAAGTGGAAGTCCTGAATCTCGAGTTAATGCTGTTCACTTCTTGGTCCATAAACTCCCAGAAAAGAACAAAGAGATGCTGGAAATTTTGGTGAAACATTTAGCGAAGTAAGTGTTGTGACCTGCTTTCCTATGTTGTCAGAACTCTTGTCCTTACTTTCGTTTAACTACAAAAGGCCTCAGTTAAGTGTGACTGGAGCTGAAGCCCATCTCGATGCTGTCATACACAATACCAAGAACCAAACGTGCAAAAGCAGACAAGACGCTTGACTCATACTGTGTGTATTTTGGCGGGAAAGGCAGAAATCTAATCTGTTAATGAAGCCATATAAGTATTTACTTTAGCAGTCCTGCCAGCAGTTGAGGGTTTGATTCAAGTGAGAAAGGGAACATTATACTTTCTTTTTGCGAATTCTGGCAAAGTGAATAGAGGAGATCTGTTAGCAATATTAAGTTGGTTTCACACTTGCCCTGGTCCAAGGCTAAGTGCATTTTATATATTTAAGTTCAGTAAGAGACTGTTTTTGTTTTTAAATTGCCAGTGGAAGAATGGCTTTTCTGTTTTCCAGAATTCAGTAAGACTTTATTTGAAGAATCTTTGTACAAAACAAACTTCTAAAACATTAAGATTAAGGAAATGTAGTTTTTTCATTTGTAGACTGCAGTTTCCAACAGTAATGGAAATTTTTCATAACCTATTTCCTGTTTTTTCCTTCAATTCTTTTCAAAAAGTGTTTCAAAGCATGCCAAGAGGAATCTAATGACTGTAGCAAATCTAGGGGTAGTATTTGGACCAACCTTAATGAGGCCACAGGAAGAAACTGTAGCAGCCATCATGGACCTGAAGTTTCAGAATATTGTCGTTGAAATCCTGATAGAAAATCACGAGAAGGTAAGCTTTGATACATCTCTGCATTTCTGAGCATAGTCTAAAATGATCTGCTAGGCTTAATGGGAAATGTGGACTTCAGTATGATGATGCAAGTAGGTTAATTCTAAAGAATATGCTCTATACACTGTATTGCATTTGGCTATTTAAACTGACATTTCAGAATGCATATTTCCTGGCAATAATGGTTTTTCTGTGAGTATAGTACCCAAATAAATTTTCATTATGATATTTGCATATGGTTTTTTTCTGAGCAAAAGTGGTTCAAACTGAAAAAGAGAAAGCCCAGACTCAGTTTTTATCTCTTCCATTAAGTACTTTGACCAGGGTCTGAATTAACTGTTCTATGTCTTAATTTTTCTCAGAGTTCACACAGTAAAAAGAAGACTTTACTGTACTTTGAATTTTATGTCTAAAAAGTATTATGAGAGAGCCAGGTATTAACATTTCCTTTGTTTTCAGCTGAATGTGTGTTATTTTAAGGCTTTGCATTTGAGGTAATACTGAAAATAGAAGTTGCTGCTGCTGCTGTGGCAGCTGCCAGTTACTAAGGTGCCTTACATGTACAAGGTACTGCCCAGAGTATCACTGCATGTAATCTGGGCTCTGGAATTTAAAATAACAACAATAACAACAACCACCAAAACCAGCAAAAAATCCCAATCACACAAAAAACCTTTAATGGTCACTTTGGATACTTCTTTGGGGGAGTCCTTTGTATCTAAGCTGACTTCTGGAACTGGATGTTTGAGGTACTGTGCTTCTGCTGGGAGGATGGGCAGCATCTCCCTGACTCTTACTGTCACAAAAAGTGCTTTGGAAAAATTTCAGGATGTACTTTTTCCCCTCTTCTTTCTTAAGTGCTCCAAGCACTGAAATAGTTCTTTCTTGTGAAGGTTAACTGTGTTGATATTGGCTATCTAAGTCAAGTCTTATCTACTTTAAATAACTCATGTCCCAGGTTTTTCTGACAATATAATTACGCTGCCTTCTTGAATGATACAGGCTGGGCAAAGCTTCTGTTGGCATAGCTGTATCCACATGGTGGGTTTTGTTGGCTTAGTTGACTTAGGGTGTAATGCTGCCCTCACACACACATTGAGCAGATACAGTATTGTTCTGCTGGAAAAATACGGTGCTGCAGATGTGACTCAAGTTCTAAGTGATAAATATTCTGAGAACTGTAAGCCATACTGTTCATTTTGGACCTTATAAATGAAGGTAAACCTTTCAGTAAGCTCATGATTTTGAAGCTATTGCAGTGATTACGCAGATTTAAGAAATTGAAGAGAGAGTGAGCACAGACAGGGTGTTTAATAACTTATGGAGGTTGAGTTATACTTACTCAAATCACTAGATCACCACACATCACCACCATCTTATTCTTATGTCAGCTCGGTCACACGTTTTCAAAAACTGGATATCAGTTTAATGTTTGAAATGTTAGTTGTATTGGACTTTTTTGCTCCTTTGAAAATGTAGAGAAGCAGGGAATGGAAAATACATGAAAATGATACTGCATCATTTTCCATAATTCCTTGGTTTTATGCCTTCTTTAGAACTAGAAGGCTGTAATTTTTTTAAAGGGATTTCTGTCATTTCCCTGTCATTTTTACAGCGAACTTGCCATCAGTGGTCTCCCTGCAGCAACCTCTCTCCCACACTAGAGCTTCTTCCAAGATGGAAGGAAGCCCCAGGTGTGACCTCTGTGTATTTATAGCAAAGGCAATGGAGAAGTGTGTGTTAGGACATTACAAAAAATTTCTTCATTTAAGGGAGACCAAGGACCTGCTTTTAATGGCAAACAGGCTTGTTGTCAGTCTAATATTAATTTTGAATTGTTGTTTTGAATTTCTGTGCATTTTAGACTTTCAAAGAGTCTTGTGTTATGTATTTTTATTTGTAGCCCTGGTGAAGTCCTATGAAAAGTCACTAGCTGTGGGTTAAAATGCTTTCAAGTATTTCATTCAGCCACTACTCTGCCTTCGCTAATTTTTAACAGCTTCTGCTAATAGAAGCAAAGTTTGGAATTGTAGAAAAGTGGTGGAGTCAAGATGGAGGTACACTGACACAAACAAACTTGAAGCAACACTTCAGACTTCATGCGTATGTAATTGATGGCTCTGGCAGACTGCAAAGAGTCATTTCTTTTCCTCTCTAGCAAATGAAATGAATAACAAACTTCCAAACTGTAGAAGCAATAGCCATCAACATTTCCAGTTTAAATACAGTAACTTGGTAGGCAAAATAGTAAAAAATTGTTAAGATTCCAAAAATATTTTAAAATTCCATCAACATTCACTGTGTCTTGTGGGGATAGCTTTATTGAAGGAGATCCACAATTCATTTTCAGGAGGAGACATAATTAGTTGGGCTACTAGCTTTGAGATCCTAGTGCAGTAATTCCACTATCAACGCTCTACTGAGTCCTAATTAGAGAATTTCTGTGCAATTTATGTGTGAAAACCTGGATATGAGGTCTTACCCTGAGAGAAGAATATCATGCTTAGTGCATAAGCTTTTCTTTTTTCTTTTTCTTTTTTTTTAAGCTTTATTGATATGTATGTTTATGTCCTGCTAGCTAGAAACCAGTCAGTATCACTTCCATCTTGTTTACAGGCTGCATACATACTTCTAAGCCATGGCTGTGAATGAATTTTAGTAGGTTGAGGAAGGGATGTTTTGCAAAATCAGCCCAATGCTGAGAATTGAATGCTGGAAACTAGACTGTGCAGCCTGGTGTGTCACTTAACTGGCATTAGAATTGCACAATGATTAAGACTAGAAGGGGGATAGAAGAGCATTAGGCAACTAATTGTTTAGCTTTTGTTCTTGTCCGTTATGGATAAGTTGCTTCCAGGCAAAGTATTTCTTAGTGTCCAGTCAGAAGATGAGCTGTAGAAACAGATCTCTACTTTGAAAGAAAGCACAAAAACTAGACCCTGCTGTGGAAGGGAAGACAGTCCAAAGGAAAAGGAGACCTGTGAATTGTCTTGCTTGCAGCTATCATATGGCTGTATGGAAAGGCCAGCCAGATACATCAGGCAAAGTAAGAGCAGGCTCAAATTTGATATTAAATGGCCTCTCTATAATTTTTCCTGGAATTGCCATGTTTTGTGCTGACTGGGCTATGTGCACCAGTACTTGTGTTTCCCATTGCTTTGTAGGTCCCTAATGTTGGTGTCATTTCATATTTGGCTGTCTTGTTCCCTTCTCCTGTGCAATATCTGTCTGGTCTCCCTTGATTTCTTTGTCCCATATCCTTCTCTTTACTAAAAAAGTATGATCTCATTGAGTTCATTTTGCTTTGAAGTTTTACCATTCCTTGGTGTTCCTTTTCTAGAGGGAAAGGACTCAGGGGCTCACTGCAGCTGTGTTTGCATGGTCCCTGAAACAATCCTTTATCTTGACCTTTAGGTAGTCCTCTGATGAAGAGTGGCAGTCAACTTGGACTCCTCCAAAAAGAAGGTTTTAATTTATCTTCTCCTCCTCCCCGAAAAGAGTTTCAGGTGTATGAATTACTTTTTCTTCCAGAAGGTTTTACAGACTGGTAATTTTGGACATCTAATTTCTTCTGGTATTGCTTTCTGACTTACGGTGAGGAAGAAGGGCAAGTCTACTCCATGGCAGCGTGAAGAGCATGCACGTGTTTGTCTTGCTGTTAGTTATAATGTTTTGGCATCTCATTGGAATGAATGCCGCTATTCAGAGGGCTTATTTATTTGCCATTTAGAGATGCCTCAGTGGTAATGTGAACCATTTTGGTTTCTGAATTCCCTGAACATTATTTAAAGAGAGAAAAAAAGGAAAACCAACCCAGGATAAAAAAAGAAGTCTAAGAAATGAAAGAAGATGAGGGAGGAGGTTGGAATAAAAATCTCAGTGGGACTGGAATATTTAAACCAGTATATGGGGGAGGAAAGAGTAGTGAGTACAAATAGCAAGATTACAAAAACAGAAAGAAGATGAAAATTACAGTGAAAGAAAATTAGAAAAAAAAATAGAGAAGGGCTAGACAGAAGTCCCTTAGAGGGCTGGGAAACTAGAGTCTGCTGTAAAACGAAATGGGCATGGTAAAATGCCCATGAATTTTCTAGAATTCAGACAATATATGAGCAAAATTATCTCTAATATGTTAATTCTTGAAAACTCAATAGCTCCTATATATAATGCAGGTACTATTTTCACTTATTTTCTGTATTAATCTTTTTATAAAGGGCAAAGATTTTACATACTTTAGACAAAATATGCCTTTGTTTTAACTTCTCTTTGTTCAAAACAGTTCTATGGAGGAAATCTTTTCCATGAAATATGAATGCTTTGCTTTTTCTTACTTTTATAATTATTTTTTTAAACTTAAGTGAAGAGAAAAAATTAATACGATTGAGTTCTTAAGCCAACATCAACTTCATGTAGTAATACTTGGAAAATCTTTGGTCTTAAAACATATTACAGTACATAATAGCTGCAGTACTTGCAGTAGTCTTGAGACAGAAGAAAGTTAGTTGTTTGTCAGAGAGTATGAATTGGCAGAGTGAGGTATGGCTCGTGTCTCCGCTTCGCAATCGCTACGTGTTTAAAGCAGTTCTGTCGCAGTGCTTTAGGTCAGTGCTTTAGGGTACAGCAGGACTGCCATCATCTGGACTAGAACTATTTTTTGACAGCTCAGCAGATCTTTTGAAGTTTGAGTAGAGGGACATATGAGAAAAGAGGTCTTGTTTCAGCTTTCGTGTTGCTTTGCCTTCAGCTGCAATGGAGGACCAAGAAGCGATGCATTGTAATTGTGGTGGTTTGCTGTGATGTAGCAATTTGAAACTCCCCCAAGCTGAATGTTTCTCAAGTCAACAAGCGTTTGACTTGGAGGGGGGAAAAAATTACATTAAGGCATCTCTGTTAAGGCAGAGTTTGCAGAGAAACACATAAGCTTCTGTTCAGCAAGGTATTCAGCATGTGCTTAAGTTTAAGCACGTAACTAATCAGAAGTGTCCTTGAAACTATTCCTGTACTTAATTCAGATTACATGCCTTAATGATTGGCTGAGTCTAAAGCAGAAAGTGCAGCAGGCACAACAAAAATTCATCAGGTTGTCTGGTGGAAGTCACAGCAGCTCTTTCATTCTGCTTTAGTGTGTGTAAATTCTTTAAACCTTTTCTCTGCCCTGTGGATAGCAGAAAGCCCTTCCATGTGAGAGACACACACACATGGTGTGGTAAATTGACTGCAAATATTTTTTTTTATTTGTTTTGTTTTGTTTTATTTTATTTTAAACACTGCTGTTTTCTAAATCTTAATGTACTTTATACATAGTAATAATACTGTATATCAAATCTCCACTCACGTTTGTGACTACAGTTGATGACATTAAAAGCAACTGAGTCTGGATCAATACCTGGATTGGTATGCTGTCAGACTGCTTCAAAAGAAACAAAACATGTACTATGGGTAGCCATATTTGATTAAAAAAGAAAAATAAAAAAAAATCAAAAAAGAAAAACTAAAAATCATGCCATGCTCTCAAGCATAGAAAGTGGTCTGCTGAGATAGTCTGCTATAAATACACGGCATGTACAAATAATATAGACACAGACTTCTGCCTTCTTGATTTGCTTATGTTATTTCCAGTTAATTTTGGGAAACTTCCCTCAACTTTATATGAAATTTCCAAGTGATACAGATCTCATCTTCCGCTGCTCACAGGCAGTGTTCCTAAGTAAACAGAAGTGATGATAAAGGAGTGGAATTCAGTTGACTAATGTTTACTTCAGTCTTGATGGTCAGGGTGCTGTGATTGCATGTGTGGAGGAAGATTCAAAGAAGTCCTTATTAAAGAACACTCATTTTAGTATTCTCCATAACATTTTGTTAGTCAAACAAAATATTCTATGAAATTCTGCAGGAGCGTGTGGAGGGGAAAGGGTTTTGCACTCCTGAAGAGTTTAAAAAGTAAATTCTTATGCAGAAGCTGCGTGGCATGAGAATTATACTTAATTGCAGCTTTCAATGGTAAGTGGGGTATTGAATTTACAAACTTCTTTATTTCTTTATATTGACTAAACTGACCTGAATACCGTAATTTCTGTTCACTGCTAATGGCTAATAGTGCAATGTGTGCTTGTGGTTTTGTATTTACTCTTCAGAATTCTGTTGCGTTGGCCAAAAAGTAATTGTGGGTTTTTTTTGGGTAAATGAAAGGCGAATTTTTCATGGGAAAACAAAAACCTGTATTAAACTATAGTGCCCATTTTGTTCAATTACCTTTTGTCGTTTTGCCATTTTTTAGGCAACTGCATAGTTCCATGCTCAAAAAAGTTTCTTTCTCAGAAAAAAAACAGTTCCAAGAATGATTTGGTATCCTCATCAGTAGTTAAGTTTTTATCATTTATTGCTTCTGTTTGATGGCATCATTTAATTTATCCAGTTGTTGACAGCACACATCCAAATTAGTGGTTTGGTTCCTTGCGAAACACACAATACCTTTGAAATCCCACCAGACTGACGGCATCACCTTCCTTTGGTGAATATCTGCTTTTGTAGTGCTTTGAGCTGGTTTATCATACTTGCTCCATGATCATTTTTGTTCATCGTTGTTGTGGACCATCCATTTGTCATCACCTGTTGTCATATGTTTCAAAAACTGATCATTTTCCTCATGTTTCAAGAGAGAATCATAGATGTTAACGTGCTTAGTGAGATGAATTTCTTTGAGCTCATGTGGTACCCAAATATCGAGCTTCCTAACATATCCAAGTTGTTTTAAATGGTTTTCAATGCTCGATTTTGGTACGTTAAGATTATAAAGAATATGAGCAAAACAATTCTGACACTGCCTTAGTTTTGAGGCATGATGTAACCTTCTATGAGCTTGCACATCGTTACTTCATTTTTGGAAGTAATACAGCAAAATACGATTAAAATGTTCCTTTTGATTTTCCATTTTTAAACTGATGCCAAATAATTTTTAATGAAATTGTGAACTTTCTTTTTCTAAAACAAGCTTGAACTGTCAGCTGCCAAGTTACATAATGAATTTGCAGTTTAAATTGATGTTAGTTACATTTCAAGACATGTGTATCCATCTATTTAAAAAAAAAAAACAATTACTTTTTGGCCAACCCAATAGTAAGCTTTTGCCTTACCAGAGAGGTTAGTGTATTTCAAATCGCTTAACACATTTTTGAATAAACAAGATGGAACAATCAGCAGATAATTCTTTATTTCCAGTATTTTTGCGTGCATGCCATTTACGCTAACGAAGCACAAGTACTTCACTACAGTGGGCACTTGATACACAAATGAAAAATATGTTCCTTGTCTCTGAAGACCCTATAGTCATAATGAAAGATAAGAAATGTATTTTAGCAAAAACAAAGAGCAGGGAATATTGTACAAAGCAATGATGATATAAATCCCTGTAATGGCAGCAGACAAATTTGTGGAGAAGAAAATACTGGCAAGGCTGTGTGGTTGGCTATAGTTAGAACAGTGTCATTTGCAAAGATCTTGACGTTTCATTCTGATGCTTTGTACAATAACAGTGTGGTAGGGGATCAAATGTAGGGTTTTATCCCCAATATAGGGTTTTATCCTCAATATAGAATTATTTGTATTACTGTTCATAAATTTTATACAAAACTAGGTGTGATGTATATAGTTATTTGTGTGTGTATAAATATTTATGTATGTATATTTATTACAAATGAAGGGGAGATCATGTTTACCTGTGGTGTGGCTGTCCGTGGTTGTTGCGTTTACTGGCTCCTGACTTAGGTTTGTAAGTGCTGCCTTTTGTCTTCTCAGGACTTCTCATGCTTTTTGCAAGAGAAAATGCAAACATTCTCCTTCTGCATCATTTTTCATTTAGTAAGTAGGAGTGTGTTATATTTTAGAAAGCTAGGTAATTGGATTGAGTATTTAATCTTTAAATTTAAAGGCCTTCTTTTATTGTTATTTTAAGTATTTCCTATAACTAAAGAAGATACACAAAGGTCTTATGTGTAGCTGTAATAGGGAAGGACAACCTTTTTAAAATACCCTCCTTGGTGTGAGTTACAGTAGATGAGACTAGAAGAGAAGGTGGATCTGCTGTTTCTGCTGGTGTGGTGGGCAAATGTGTAGGTATTTCAAGCCTAATGTATTGTTAACTCTCTCATTTCCTTCAATGAATAAAATGGATTGTTGTATAGCAGTGAATGGACTGCTATCAGGAGTCTTCTCATGAATTGTTAAAAGGTGTGGTGAGATGTGATACAGTGGAAGCTGCAGTCTTTGTATTAGGAGTGCTACTTTTAGAAACGCTGAGTCAACAAACTCATACTTCACAAGCGATCAAAGGACACGTGTTTAACCTTGGAATGTTTTTGTTCTTTCGTCCTTTCACAGCTGTCCTCCAGACTGTAATGTCATGTTTTACAGGCTGTGTGTAGTTTCTCCATTAAAGCTCGAACATGAACTATGTGATACAGAGTAGCCAGGCCAAATGAGTGGCTATTAGAGTCTATAGATAAGATTTGTCTGAAAATTCCCTTGGTTCTTTTGTCACTCTAGTATTTTGCAGTTTGTCTGGAGCTTTAGTTCATTTTGTATTAAAAGGAGCAGACAGCAGATATTCCAATTTTAGTGAGAGATTGAGACACACAAAATGTGTCCGTGAATCGATAAAAGCAGTGTTTCATTTGCTTATGGATAGTCAGGCTGCTAGGCAGATGGTCTCAGCAAATTATGTATTTGCAATGAAGAAAAAGCTGTCTTCAATTTATTTATTTATTTATATATCTGTTTATTTATTTGTTGTGCATTGTGATTTGTCTCACAGCCAAAGATGTTTCATCTTTCTAGTTTTGACTTATGCCTGGTTACTTTTTGGTCTGCATCCTCCGTTGCACTGTAACTAAATAGTGTGCCAGGCAACATCGAGAATGTTATTGATGCTTTCTGGTTGGTGGCCCTCTAGAGGCTCAGCCTCAGGTATCTTTCAACTCTTGGTCTGATTTTTTTGTTTGGTTGGTTTTTTGTTGGTTTTTTTTGTTTGTTGTTTTTTGGTGCAAATACAGTGATTGTGAATATTGCATGAAGGTGTTTTGTGGTTAGTACTGAAATTCAAACCTCAAAATCTAAAGCCTCAGAAATAAAGCCTCAGCGTCCTGAGCAATCTCGTAGAAGCCAGGGCACAACAAATTGTATTTTACAGTATATAGATGCCAAAGTGCAAAATTCAGGATAACTACTTCGATACAGGCACACCTGTATTGGAGTGTACACAGTGGTATCCTTGGGGAGGTAAGTTACTAAAGGATTCTGATGAAGTTGTTGATAATTTTTACTGAAGATTTTATAAAACTTTTCCAAAAATATGTAATGATTTGTAGAAGTAATGAACTTTATCACATTTTGTACACTGAGCATACTCTATTTAAATATCAAGAATTGCTCATGCATGTGTTTTCTGTTTATTGAATTGTGTTTAATAACCAGAAGATGAAATGGATCACGTTGACTACAACCATAATTGAAACAGGTTGATCTAACATTGTCTCTAATAAGGTAGAATTGAAAAAAAGTAAGAAAGCACATTAACAAAGTATCATTTTTTAAAATATTTCGATAAACTAGAAATTTTATGACATTTTCAGAATTAGTGGAGAAATCAGTGTCCAAACTTTTGTCCTATTTCTCCAGAAGTTGATCTTTTGACATTTCTATTATAAGTAGACTTTTGTAGCTGCAGTCAGCTTGTGCAATCCCTTCAAATACTAAAAAAAATCTAGAACTATTATCTTACTGAATGTGTTTTTTCTGCTAAAAATAGATTACAATTAGAATATTAGTGGCTGAGCTACTTCAGTGTATTTTAAGATGCTTATTTTCACCTTGCACTTCCTTGCATGCTTTATGTTTGCAGAAAATGACAAAAAGAATTTCACAACCACTGTCTTCATTATCTTAAGAAAATAAAAAGCTTAGAAAGTTTACTGGGGTAAGAGTGCATTGTGAACCACTAAGTTGGCCTCTTTTTTTTTTGAGCATTTTTTGCCTCTAATATAAATACATGTGTTTTGCTTTTGTACAGGTTGCTGGATCTAACCTGAATTGGGTTTGCTTTACATTGAAAAGAAGCTAAGCCAAGAAAAGACCATGATGATGATAACTTTGTTTTGCACTATCCAATTTATAAAATATTTTTGATCAGCATATATTATAGCCAATTGTCATGGAAATGCAAGGAATATAATAGTCATAAAATGTGTAAGGGCAGAGCAGTATATGTGGCCTAGGTGAATGGCATTTTATATTGTTCAATAAACACTAGTTTAAGTGTCTGTGTGTGTTTCTCTTACTTACCAGCTAGAAATCAAGTATGTATTGAAGGGAAATTACCCAAATAAAAACTTGTACTGCTGTTCTTCTTGTCTTGAGAAATACAGTCCTCTAAAAAATATGACTGTGGTAGTGAAGGCTATACCACGATCTGAATTTCAAAGAATTTGAACCTTGCAGGTTTTAGCCTCCTTTGTATTAGACAACAATTCTTGTTCATATATTGGAAGGAAATAGATGTGTGTTCTGTGTGGTAGGTGTTACAGGAGTGAATGGGGGTTTTGTCTTGCAACAAAATCATGACACAGCTTTAAGCTATTAATGATTTTTTTTTAGTTTATCCTCATTAGCTCTATTACTAAGCCTCCAGTTTTTTCTTCCCTTTTTTTCATCCCTCTCTGTCCTTGCTGTTTCCCTCCCACTGATTTTTAGAGGGAATTTTAATTGCCCCAGTGATACAAAGCAGACACAGATGACCTGATGTCTGGGTCTTTTCCTAAAGTGATTCCTGGCAAGCATACTGAAATTCATTAATTAGTTCTGCTTGAGACCAGAAGGAACAGATCAGTATTCTCTTGCAGCAGCAGAATCTAATCTACATTTCCATGTACATCTATACATCTAGTCATATACTCATGGAACAGGCCTAGTTAAAGCCTTCCAGCCGTAGGTTTTTTTTGAATTTCCAAAAGCAGCTCTAGTAAGAGCTGAGGATCTAGAGTCCAACACTGTTGTTGCAGATTACGGGGAATCTGGCAAAATTCCTTGGGCTGCTGCCATGTGGATCTGCTGGTAGAATACAGTATGATAATATGTTGAATTTGGCTCATTACTCTCAAGAAATGCTTCTGTAGACTTTGTGGGACACAGGATTAGGGAATTGGGATAGTTGTATGGAGGGATGGTCTTGGGCTTGCTGCTCTAGACAGAGCTGTTGTTAGCAGTGTGTATCCAAGATTGATTGTGGTTTGTTTAGCCCTGTAAAGTATCCATTTGGTACTATTGCATAGAGAGAAATAGGTCAAGCGTACCAGTGTTTTAAATAGCTCAACAAGAGCTAATCTTTTGTGTTTCAACTTTTACACTGCTGGCTTGAAGATTGATCCACCACTTAAGTCATTGTGTACCTTTAAATTCTGCTTTCCTGTAAGATCAGACCTGAACAACTATTTAAAATGCTGGACTAACTGGGATAGGGGTGGCTAGCAGTTGAACTTGTTGCATGATGAAATTTTCAGTGCTACATGTGTTAGTCTTCTCCCATATGTAAATGTTTCACTTAGCTTCTGTGTTTGCCCCCAAGTAGGTCAAGAGTAGCATGTCAATGCTTTTGAAAAATAAATTATAGAGAACTGATATTCCATAAATCTAATTCAGTTTGCCCACAGTTTCAATAATTGTGCAACGCTGGATGTAACTGTGAAGTCCTTAACTAACCTTTGAGGTTGGTTTAGTACATTTTTATTTGCTTTGTGAGTGAGGTAATTCAATGAGCAAACTTTATTCTTGTCTTTATACAGGCATTAGTCTAAGACGTGGTAACTTCTGCAATCAAGATGAGTGATGGTGGTAGATCTGACTTTTACTTGAAGGGAGGCTTTTTTTGGAGTAGCAAAGAAATCTTCTGTTAATTAGCATGTTCCAATCCTGTTCTCCCATGGGAGGTTTTCCATCTGATTGGATATATGTGGTTGCCTTGCTATGCATCTGATAGCAACAGCTTGCAGTGCAAGAAGATACTCTGAAACTTAGGCAGGTGTGGTCCCATACTGTTGTGCAAGTCAGTCAAAACATCAGAATGTTAGTACCATTTCGGTGCTCACGTAGTACATGGTATGTGTATGATTTTGAATTCTATCTTCTGTGCGCATGCAGTGTGCTTCTGCCAACAGGTCACTCACAGCAGGCATGTTTTATTAGCTGTGAAACATTTATACTTCAATGTTATTTAAATAATTGATGAGGCTAGGAGCAAATTTGAATAAAACCAAAACCAAAACGCTTTTCTCCCTAGAACTGAAATAAAGCGTGCCTCAATCCCCCCATTCTCAAGCAGGCATTACAATGCTTCTGTCAGTGCAGCACATATCCATTAAAGCATGAGGAAAGTGCTTGTCTATTTAAGTGAAAATAAATCAAGAAAGAAAAGCTGAATGCTGTATGTGCACTTCTTAGGGTAGAGGTTGACCTTCTGCTTGCCTTTCAGATGCTCACCTTTGCAAAACTGTGGCTTGAGCTGTTTCTTTGGCCTGCAACAAAAGGAGATTTCTGCTGCTGCAAAAGCAGGTCTAGTTATGGATGGACTGTGCTGGATTTTGTTTTCCTACTGAAAAGACAAAAAGAAAATTCCAAAGTAGGGATGAAAACAAATACGCGCTTCTTAAAAGAGCAAAAATGACCCCAAGTATACTTTCATGTGCAACACATGAGGGCAGGATGTTCCCTGTTTTTTTTTTAATGAAAAAAGTAGCGATCTTTTTAGTGGTGGTTCTTTGTGTGGTTTGGTTTTTTGTTCATTCTTTCTGTGTCTCTGAATCCTTCAGGACAACTGATGGTACCTGATAATTTCATTGCTGAGTATGACAGGTTCAATTTGCTCTGCATGGGTAAATGCTCTCTGCAGATACTCAAGAGGTTGCATTCCCTAGTTCATTTCTAATCACCTCTTTGAGGAAACCCTTTCCTCTCTGTGGAAACAGATATTTAATGTGAACACAAGAGGAAAAAGTGTTACAGATTGTAACATTGCATCAGAGAAACGTAGGAGTGAGAGAATGGAGCTTGTGTGTACCCTTGCCTTTGTCCCAGTGAGCGTAGAGAAAATGAAAATTCCGTACCAATCTGTTACAACAAGAAGTAGAGAGCAGAGTGAGGTACAACAGGGGACAGGCCTGATGCCTGCCTGAGCATCTTGTCTGAAGAAGGGAACTTGGACTGCCTGCCATCAGCTCAGTGCTGTTACTGGGTAGCACTGTGTTGTGCTGAGCAATGATGTTGGAAAACATTGGTGCACAGTTCTGCTGCTAAAAAAATTAAAGAGAGGTGATACACTTATCCTGACAGTGTAAAAGAGGACTCAGTATCCCTAACTTCTGCTTTGTTACTAGAGAGAGAACTATTCTGGGTAGCTCATGACTATCTGCCACTGGTGTCACTATGAAGTTAGCTAGCATGTGCTGGTCTGCTACTGTTTGAAGTGTGACTTTTCTGCTTTCTAGTTATTTTTCCTGTTTATAGTATAAGACTTTTTATCTACATAACACAGAGCAAATCATCAACCTTTTTTTCACATCATGTAGCTACTTGCAATTAGAAATCTACTTGGAGTCGTTGCTTGTCTGCATTATCTTGTTGTGTGTCTGGCACTGAGTATCATTGAGTAAGATTGCCGTGTTTTAGTTTTGTGACTCTTAGTTTCAGCTAATAGTTTTAGATGAGTATATAGAAATATTTGTGAGAAATGATGAGAAAAATGCCTAAGAAGTTTACTGCAACCTGTGCAAGCCACCTAAATGCATACAAGAAAGCTCATCTCTTACAAAGTACTCCTGGCGAATCCTTGTTCTTCTCACCATCAGTAATTTCAGTGGAGATGTGTGGATAAGGCTGTACAAATAATCATAGCTGTGGGATGTGACATAGTAAACAGCATGCTGAAACTTCTTGGCAGAGTTATTTACCAGGGAGCCCAAATGCAACACGTAGTCCATGGAAAAGATGACATTTAGAGTTTTGGTACTTTTGAAATTTTCAGAAGCAAATATTTATCCCTAAAACTGCTCAATTTAACCTTGTATTTACACATAAGGGGGCAGTGTGGTACTGTTAGCCAAGTGCCATGTAGGTGCACATTAGATTTCATTATTGTAAATGGCATCATGTTTTAAGAAATGGCTTTAGCACTCTGAGCATAGTTAGAGCTTTGTACACTGTCTGAGAGTGCTGCTGTGTCTGTACTGGGGAGAACCAGGTTGGATTCTTTCCTTTCTTCTTTATAAACATTTTAAAGAGTTCCTTGCACTACTTTGGTGTGCTCTCGTAATCCCTTGTTCATAGGCATGTGAAGGAGTGGGAGGCAGTTTTCTTAACACTGGTATGGGAAAGTTCAAATTGCATCATTTTACTTCCCCCATAGCAACATTTACTTATTGGGAAGGAAGGTAATATTTCCACTGGAGTTTTCCTTTGCACATCAGATATAGGCTTCCAGCCCACTGCTGCCCAGTTTTGGCAATATGATATTTCATCCACAGTTTTCGTGGCAAATGGTGTTTTTGATTATTTTGTACCAGCACAGTCTTCTACCTGCCACTATGAGAGTGATGATTAAGTAGCTATAAGCCAGTGTATATGTGCGTTCTTGGGTCATGCTATTCCTACATGTGTTATTATTTGGGGTTAAGAGGCCAAGGTATGGTGGCATGTAGAGTTTCTTATACTTTTAACATGATATCTTGAGTGTCTTATCACAGGATGCTTATGGCATTTTTTCATCTGTAGAGTAGCCTGGCTGGTTTTTTAGCTTAGTGCTGCACCTGAAATGTGTTGTAATAATCCAAAAATGTGTTATCTGTGCTGTCTCTTCATACCTTCTGCATGAATTTCTACTTCATAAAATGTTTCTCCCTCAAAGATTCATTATGAGTCTCCTCTTTATAATATTTTCTGTACAGATACCTGGCTATGTAAAATTGCAGAGTAAAAGAACATGATATACTGTTCTATTGTATCTTGTTATATTACCATGTTGTGTTGCTGCAAGGTGCCATACAGACATGAGGCTTTTCTTGTACAGCTGCTATTTGTGTTTTTCTGCTGGCTTGTCTTTGATAAAATACATATTAAGCTAATTTGTTCATGTGAATCTGCCATGATCACTTATAAATGGCTGCTGTTAAATTGTACATCAGCATACTGTTAACTTTCTAGAGGTAAATCGGCATCATTAGACTATACCCTGTATGCAATAGTTGAAGTAGAAATGCTGTCAGGTTGAGCAGATCTGCATTGCTGGTTAAAACAGAGAGAAATGACATGGTATTTTGTATGGAGTAATGTCAGTGGTCATGACTCAAAAGATAAAATGACGGCAAGAATTGCAATCCTTTTTCTATGTGTCTTTGTGAATATCATAATTTAATATAAATGTGACTCAATATGCAGTAGTTAACTGAAAAAATTATCACATGGTATGTTACTATGGCATCTCTCACTAAAAACTCCTCCCCTCAAACTTTTCCCCTTCCTCTCTTCAGGAGTGTGTTTTTTTGTTTGTGGTTCTTCTTTAAAAAAAAATAAAATAGCTGATATTAAAACGATGATATTAAAACCAGTTGTTAAAATTAAAATGGGTATTCTGGCAAAACTGTAAGTCATAGCTCAAGCTTTAAAACTTTTTGATTACTGGTTCATAAAGTTAGTATCATCCTCTTTCCTCTTCCCTTCCATCCTAGTTGGCAAATGTGGCTGCAAATATTTTGTCTTTGAATTAACTGATTTGGAGCTTGGTTAATGTGTAGACAGTGCTTTGCTTATTTTCGTATTTTATTTATTTATTTTAAAAGCACTCATTAAAGACCCACGGCATACTCCCAGACTTGAAGGAGTGGATTTTTGGCTCCTGCCTTCTTTGAATGAAATCCAAAACAAATGTTGTTTCATAATGGTTTACAGTTGCATTACACAGGTTGCTCTTCGTGATAAATAATTAACACCCTTTATGTTCTTGATTGCAGATTTTCAAAACCCTGCCTGATGCCACTTTCCCTGAGCCAATCTCTATGTCAGTATCTCCTCCAAATGCCCCACCAAGGCAATCGAGAAGACAAGGACAACGTATTAAGAGGCCTCTGGCTGTCTACAATCTCTGTCTTGAGCTGGATGATGGTAAGATGTTAGTAATAATTTCAATCTTTGCAGCAGATGGGCTGTGTAGCTTCAGTAGGTAGTTTCATTTCATGTTTCATTTGTATATGTGAGTGCATGCACCTGCATGCTTGTTTAATTGCTTTGGAACATCTAAAGAAGCAAGAATTGTATGGAGAAATGAGAGTATAGAGAGTACTGTCCTGTGACGTATGTTTCAAAGTAGGACGAACTGTCTTAAGTATGCTTTTCCCCTCTAAAAAAGAAGCAGATCCTGTATCTTTGGGGAAATCTCTTTGACCTCTACTGAAGATTATACAGTCATAAGATAAATGGAGAGAGAACTAAAATTAAACTAAACTTTTATGAGAAGAGCTAATGCATTCTACAGTTAAATTCATCTGGATTAAAGGCTCAGGTCACCACTGCACTAGAGAATACTACTACTTCCCTTGAATCTTTAATACCTTGATGTGACTAGCAGTAAATACTTATAAATTTGCCTTACCTTTGAGAAGCAAATTAAAAAATAATCTTACTTTTGCATGGAGTCTGCAGTAGACACATACAGTAAGGCAAAGGGTGTATAACAGCTTATATATTCTGACTGTTGGCTGGGAACATAATAAATTTCCTGAAATTTCATTGCTTGGGGGTACTAAGAAGTAGTGAGAAGGCAAGTCAGGGCTCATTTTGTGTTACAAATTTTCTCCAGTCTATTCTCTTTTTCCCTCCTAGTGTTGTTAGTCAATTGTATTCTCACATGAGGAATCGTGGAATTTGAGCACTAAGTCCAGTTATCAGCAAGTGAAATTAACTTATGCAGTAGTATGAGATTTGCTGATGAACTGTCATTAAATCAGTGGTCAGCAGCGGTTGATTTCTTAAGGAAAGAGCACAGATACAACAGCTGTAGGGGCAGGTTTTAGAAATAAATTCAGGATTGTTTATTGACGCAAAGCCAGTTTTGCAAATAGTCTGCAAGAAATTCAGCGTGCCTGCCATGAGGTTTAATTCACCAGAGAGATATATAATCTCTGTGTCTTTCTTCTCTTGCATCAAATATGAAACTAAATGCATTGACTAGAAGGTTTTTAAGGTGCATCTACTTAAAAATCTTAAGCTGTATTAATTGGAATAATATGCCACCAAAAGCTAAGAAAGCTCTTGAGCTATATCTGCAATAATAAATTTATCCTCATTTGAAAAACAAAACAAAATCAAAGCCACTCGCAGAGTTGTTTACATCTAACTTTGAATGTGGATCCCAGCAGGTTGCAAGAAGTACCACAACTTCTTTATTTCCATGCTGCAAAGTGTGCTCTGAGGACCTGACTTTGACCCTGACACAGCAGACAGAAAGTATTTGATGATTTATTTTTATTGTAATTTTCAAAAATAGTGCTACTGTTGAAAATTGTTATAAATGTTCAATTTCTACTAAATGCAGCCCATATTTTTATCTAATTTGGCCATTTCAACAGAGAGAAGGACTGGGGTTGGTAAAGGCTGTAATTGTTATACAGAAATTTGGTACTTGTCTAGGAGTTCTAGTATGGTGAATTGCAGAATAGCCTAATGCATCATTATGCATGGTAGAGCTGTGACAAAGGCTGAATTGCTTCAGGTGAAGTCATAGTTCCAGGTTGGATGGCACTAAGTTTCAGTGGTATCTGAAAGTAGTATTTCCCCTTGTAACTTGCAAAAAATATCCTCTGAGGTGTCTCCAGCTGCTGCTAAAGCCTGTTGTTGCTAGAAACTGGCTGTTGGTAGGTCCTGCCTACACATTAATGCATATTTTATTTGTGTTTGTCCAGGTAGTTATTTCAGGATGGTAGTCAGTTGTTGGTGCCATGGTTGGTTGGCAGGTGCGCAGTGTACACGGGAGTACCATACCTTGAGCCCAAGTGCATCACTGCATTACCTGAGGAACTACCGTAATGGATACAGGGTGCATAAATCAGCCAGGCTGGTAAATTATCTAGTCACTCAGTAGAGCTCAGTGCCTCCAAATACGTGCTGTGGCCTTCAGTTACTTTGCTCTTTGGAGAGGGGGGAAGGAATAAAAGTGAGCCTGGGCTTCGTTCCATATTTACCTAGTTTCTTGGCTAACAAATGCGTGTTTTATAACTGCTCTTTGGAAGATTTTATCCTGTGTGTGTTTTTAACAGGAAATTAAACATTAAAGCCCTTCCCTCCCCCCTCTTTATTCACAATGGCATGAGTTAAGCAGCAGGCACAAGCCAATGTTTTGTATTTCCTGGATATGGCAAAATTATCATAATCTTGTTTTAAACCAAGTAGCTGATACATATTTATATGTAAATATATTTGTAGACAAATATATCTCTAAAGTTATTGTAATTTTATATAAATATTTTCTGTGCCTTGAAACTAGAAGTATGTTGGAGACAAAATCTCTTTGTGCTGGAAAACTTCTTGAGTGTGTTTCTTTTAGGATTGTTATGCAAACCAGGAAATTGTTAGAAAAGCGGAAACAAGTCTTTAACTATCAGCTGCTCCAGGGAGTTAACAGGCTTCAGAATCCACTGCTTGAATTGGAAATGCAGGGTTCAGGTCAGCTTTTCTTTTTAAAAGCATGTTTGCAGTCGGGAAGCTTCTTGACTGCACACAAAATGTATGCAGCAACCACCCAGAAAGAGTTGTAAGTGACATAAATATTGATAGATATAATAGTTGGAGAACACACACTAGCTTCGATAAAAATCTTTATTTTGCCTTCTAGTAATTAGCTGTACTGAGTTCTGATAGCGCATAGATTTTTTGTGTATGTGGCAATTACGTGATTAAATCTATTTGCAAACAATTCAAGTTTGTCTTTCAGGAAATGAAGATTATTACAGTAGTAAATATAAGTCACAGATGATACTGGTTTGGTTTGGTTTGGTGTGGTTTTTTTTTCAACTTCTTTCCTCTGTGGTAAGCCAGTTACTAAATTTTCACTCTGAAGTTTTTCAGCATCTCAGTGTCTCAAGTCGAACCAGACTTAATGGGGAACTCTGAGCTACTTTCGTAAGTGGCCTAATCCTGAAGTTCTTGTTTCAGCAAAATGCAAATTTTGCTGAAATTTACATTGGGATAATTTCCAGAGTTTTCTTGACTTCTAAAAGTAAGACATGGGATTTGGGTTTTTTTTTTTCTTTTTTTTTTTTTGTGGAAATGGCTTCTTTCTTCCCCCTCCCCCCCTCCCCATCTGAATGAATTTGAGTGAATTAAGTAGCAATGCAGAAGCTCCTGCGGCTTACAGTCTCAGCTATGTACAAACGACTTTGCATTCTTTCTCTGTCCCTCTATGTAGAGAGACTGGTAGGTAGAAGAGGGACTTGTTTATCCTGTTCTTCTAAAATGTCATTAGATCTTTATTTTCCATTTGGACAGTCAGTATGTATTAGGAGAGAGCTCTGTTTATATTTCTTCTTGAGGGCAATGCAGAGTTATGGTTTTGCTCCTTCCCAATTTTATTTTAATTTTTAGATAATTTACACTTCTTGTAGCGATATAAACAGGGGTTTTTTTGTTTGTTTAATGTTTGTTTTTTGGTTTTGTTTTTAAACTTTTTCTGTGACAGAGATTATTAAGCTATTTTGCAGAGCTACTAGAGCAGCGTGGCAAGAAAAGTCCTGTTTATGGTAGGCGGTGTAATGCAGTCCAAGATGAACAGAGAGAAAGCATGAGTTGCATAAATCACATCACACCTGGAGTCAAGAAATAGGTCTTGCATGGCAATTTGTCCAACTACAGAACAACTTGTTTTCTAAACAAACAAAAATATACTTCTTAAGACACAGTTCTTGCTGATGCCTTATTCCATTTGAATAGACTCCAGGTGTCAAAATTTCTCATTGGCACATACGTGGACAGAGCACACAATTATCATATGGAGGGCTGCTTTGTTTTGGCTTTAAGGTATTTATCTCCTATTTCCCCAGTCTGGAACTCAGGAGGCATATGGGGTGTTTGTGATAGCTTTCTGCTGCTGCTATAAACTAAAGATTGTATTTATAGTATTTTAGAAAACAAGTTCTTGTGTAGAATTCCAAAATAAATAAAATTTAGAACTGTTTCTTAACCCTTTAATAGTTTGTGCTAACTTGTATTACCCTCTGTAGTATTTAGGGAAGCAAAAGTAGAATGGTATGTTAGTGTTAAACAGGAGTAGCTCTCTGATTTATTTTTTTTTTTGTGGAAATTGGAGTGAGACAGTGTCTTAAATTGGGTGATAAATTAATTTGCATGAACTGCTGTAGCATTCAATTAAATCACTTCATCAAAGTAAGATGTGATACATGTAATGGTCGCATAGCTTCCGTGCAGTATTCCTTCTTCCATCCCTTCCAAATAAGTAAAAAAGCATAAAATCTGTTTGAAATTACTGAATGTAAAACCTGGATGTTAGAAGAAGCCTTGGATTTATAGTAAGGAGACTGGTCTTCAGGGCTGTAACAGCCCAGAGCTGCAAGGTTGCAGGTGTGAAACCTGTCCTTGAACTCTTTCTATTTGTGAATCTGCTGCTTGGAAGTGTTTCTGTAACCTGGCACATAGTGGGGGAAATGGAAAGAAAAGCAGCTACACAGGCATATCAAAAAGCCATAAGGGCTTGCAGCACTTGCTTACAAAGCTATTGTTAACAGCTGAGCAGAACACACAGTTATGCTGTTACAAAATAGGTGCACCAACATTAGTTGTGAGGGGAAGATTAAGATGATTGCTGTTTGCCATGTAGAATTTAAGATAGTTTGTATTTCACCTTGCTGCAAGAATAGTTCCTGCAATTCTATGCGATCTATCACAGCTTTTTCTACCTTATGTCTCTGAGTAGGATGAGTGCTATATAAAGTAAAAGTCGTCTTGAGCTACTGCTAGTAAAGGTGAAGCTTTTTCTTAGGTAGTAGTGAGTATGTATAGGGGCCCAGTTTCCTATCAGAAAATCAACTTCTGCTTGGAAAGCTTTGGGTCCATAGAAGGTACCTATTTTCTTCGAGGTATGGAATAATTTTGGTCCATGCTTTGTCTACACAATATACATTGTCTTGCCATTTTAATACCTTTGAGTAATCTAGTTGCTACAGCTTGCTTGCTGCCCAGTTACCTGAAAGCAAATTTAGCTGTCATAACATAGTAAACATCTCCTGCCTTTTACTTCTTTTCAAATGACGTGTGTCAAATCCCCATGGTTGATGTGAGAATTGCCTTAGTATCATCACCAGTGCTTGTCCTCTTTCAGTGTATGAAATTTAGAGCCCATAGAAATGTTCAAAAGAAATACATCCACATGTGCGCACACATGCACATAACAGGAGTAAGAGGTGTAGAGAAAGGGAATACGAGTAGGCTTAGAATGAAGGAATGGGGAGTTAAGGAGAAAGGATCAGTGTTTCCTTGAGGCCAGGTATTATTAAAAATCTCTGATCTCCTGTAATAATGCTTCATCTGTTTAATTCTCTACCTTCTGCTCTCAGACATGCAAGGGCACATAATACTGTAAGAAGGCCAATTTGGCATGCTAGAAGCCATTAATCTCAGGCATGGAAGTTCACTGACGTATCTTTGGTCTGTGCCAGTTGTGCTCTGGCCAGCTTCTGTTGGTTGAAAGTAAATGCCCTCACCCAGCACAGAAGAATATCAGTAGAATGAAGACTTGAAGCTGTTCAACTCTGCTGTCAGTGTCCTATGGACTAGAGTGTGCATTTCACTGAATAAGGTGTTTCCTCACGTCGAGTGCTCTTGCTTCCCTTCACTGGTGACAAGGACAGGGAGAAGATCTTGGAGGGGAGGTGGTGAACTTTCTAAAAGGCTGATACCAAGTCAGAAAATATGATTTCTCTTCCTGTTTTACTTCCACTCTGTCAGCATTTTTCATTTGGTCAGGAAAAAAAGTATTCTTGTTCTGCCATTAGCTTTTGAGAGTCTTTCTCGTATTTGCTCTTCTTTTTCCCTTTTATTTCCTGTTTTCTTCTTTTGAATGTTGTGCTTAGACAGTGCAAGTTGGATTACGTTCTCCCTTCAAGCTGTAGTTGCAACTTGCTGAGCCAACAGGGAGATTGAAGGAGTACTTATGGGGATATCATGGAAAAGTAATAGTAGCGAGGCTGGCTTGGCTGGGATGGCAGTTTCATCTAAGACAACTTGACGGGGGCTAGTCAAAGTAGCCTCAGAGATCACTTAGCGGGAATCTGCAAGCAAGAAGGTACATAGTGCCTGGCAGGTTTGATTATCCCACTGAGCAAGTGGGTTTCTGTTGTTCCCCAGTGGGTGCAAATTCACTGATGATGAGTGCATTCACTTCCTCTGTCTCCCCGACCATTAACACTTCTTAGTGCTGCCTGTGCTGCACAGCCTCCGTGATCCATCTCCACAGCCTCCTTTCCACAGTGCAGCTGAGTCCAACCCTAAGCCTTCTCCAGATGTGTAAAAAAAAAAAAATAATTAAAAAAAAAATTCCACTTGCAGACATCTAACCCTGGAGTATCTGAGGCATGGTTAGTTGGTAGAAGAATCCAGTTATGGAAGAAAAAGTTTGCCTAACTACATTGAGGTAGCAAAATCTGTCTTTCTAATTTCGGCCTTTTAAATTAATCAGCTGGGAGATTAAAAGGTTCCTCAACAAATGCGTCACCTGGATGTTCAGTTAAAACAGCAGATAAAACTTCTTTGTGGACTGCTCAGCTTGTTTTCAATCATCTTTTAAATAAGACATAGGCATCCTGCTTCATCTGTCGCTCTGTTGAAGTCACTCTTAGGGCAAAAGGAGAGAGGTCTACCAAATGAGGAAGGAGGCACAGCCAAGTGTCACCAGCATGCTGGAAGTGTTTCAGAGTGCCTTTCTTGTGAGAGAGCTGTCACATACACAACGTGAGATCAGTTAGTCTTTGTCATTATCTGAATACCACCATGGATTGTGGAATTATTGGTAAGAAACTACGCCTTTTATTAAGTCATGGAAAGGAATTGCAAATGAAGTAAGATAAATAGCAAGAGAAGAGGAGACAGCAGCATGATATGATCTCAGTTTGACAGCTTAGGAAAAGAATTTTTTAACACCTTACCCTTTGGAGACGAAAGGACTCTTACAGTGACTTTTTCCAGCTGATCAGTGGCTGAATTGCCAACACAACAGAAGAGAAAAGGAAATATGGAAGAACTTTTTAATGGACTTCGGGGTTTTTGATGCCATCTAGAAGTACTGCTGTAACAGGGACCTTTTAGCATTGATCATGGCATTATACTCTTTTTTAATCTTCTTTGGTTTTTCATGGCTCTCCTTCTCATTGATTAGACTAGAGCTGTTCTGTTGATAGATTTCAATATAGGTCTAGACCATAGGTAGATGTTAGCTGGACTTCTGGAAATCCAAAACATTCAGTGCTACCAAAAAGTTATGAAAGCTGTGGTACTATCCATGTATCTTACTGTTTGTCAGAGTTTTTAGGAAGTAGCTTCAGTTCATTTTTCAGCCCTGAAATTAACATGTGGCATCTGGCCAGCCTGGTGAGGCTTGAGGTTGTGTGGGGTTTCCTGCCAAGCAAGCTCTGATAAAAAATGAGTAATCTTAGAGTTTAGATACTGCTCTTGTTATCATAGTATACACAAGTCAAAAGAGGAACCCCTCCACATGTTTGTGTCTGATTTCTGTTGTGTTTCAAAATTTAATTATGTGATATAAATTAACACCGCAACTTTGTATCCATGACTCTGTCTTGACTGTTTTTCCACAGCTTGAGTAATAAATTGGTATTATTTATGCATTTTCGTTTGAGCTGGCTCAGTGAAAGGCTTACCTTTCAATTCACCTACATTTCTATGTGTCTTTGGGATTCTATAGAAGTAAAGAAGTGAGCCAAACAATATTTCCTCTGAATTTTGAGAGCAGACCTGCAGTGAGGGAGATAGTTATTGAAATAATTGGTTGCTCTTACAAGTTAAGTGAATGTCTAGAAAGATACTTCTTTGGAAATGAACTTTGCATTTTAGAAATAAACAAAAAAGTATCAAAAAGGAGGAAGGCAGGGGAATGGTTCCAGAACCACAGTGAAATAACTTGCAGATGAGCACGTCTTTCCCTTTGCTAGCTCCAGCTCAGACACTTACCTTTTTGGCTACAGTTCTTGAGTTGCATCAGCCAGTCTTGAGGCAAATTCTGTCTAGTGCAGCTTCCTCCTTTTCCTGACATACTTGAATCAATATGGAGTTGGGAAAAACAATCTTTCTACAGGAGAGCTACTTTGTGCCTAGGATCTATGTGCTTGTACATGCACATGTTTGGAAAGGTGTATCAGAGTTGATTGTTCCTAGGAAAAAGCTGCAGTCAGCTATAATAGTTGTGTTAATTATTTTGTCTGAGAGGAAAAATATGCATAGAGATCTTATGCTTACTGCGTGTGTTTTGAAACTGATGGATATGTGGGCTGTCTGCTGTCCATTTGCTCCATGAAAGCTCTGTTGGTTTCAGAGTGTATGAGTCTACTGATGTCTAAATTTATGTAAAAACTAAGAGCATACTGAGACAGTATTGTAACGTATAGGTTTTGTGACACAGTGAGGATAATGGATACTTTTTGATAATGAAATAAGATAGTATAAAGGCATTTTTCTGAGTGTTTACAGAAGTCTAACCTCCAAAATACCCATTATTCAGGAACAATGAAATAACTCTTTTGTTTAGTTTTAGCATTCTCAATGATTATTTTTAACTAAATAATAAATATGTTATTTCAACTTAGTTTGGAAACTTATGTGTTTAGACAGCACAATTTCTGTAGTCTGGAGGTGATTAATAAACACTTTGTTGGCCAGTTTCAGTGATGTGATAAACAAAAGCATACAACTCAGAAAGAGATGACTTTGTTAATTCAGAAAACTTTAAAAATTTGAAGAAGTAGACGAATGTCTGAGTTCACCTGGTGCTTGGTGTGATTAATGTAGGATAATTTTTACTGTAAATAGTAAACAAAGAAGTCAGCGCTGCATCTAGAAGAGGCTGATCTTGCCTGCAGTCCTCTGATCACTCTATCACTTAAAACTTTCTCCACTAGAGTTACTTCTGCCTTTCCAGGAATGGCTGAATCCTTTCCAGACTGTGGGCGTTCTTGTAAGCATAGAAAGATGCAAATACTTTGCTCATGTGAGCTAGTGGCATCTTTTCTATGGGTTTGTCCAATTAAGTGGATTGTTTTCCTTCCTTTTAATTTACATGCTCTGATTCAGAATAAATTATCTTTTGATTTTTGTAATAGAGCTGATGTGAATATTCTGGTTCTCAGTACCAAGTAATTTGTTTTGACTTCTGCTTACAGTGTAACCTCACTGGATTCCTCATGTCAATAATTTAAATAATACAGGAATTCTTAGAACATCTTCTAAAGAAGATAGGGTTACTACCTTTGACTTTTTGAAGTGATTGGTACTTTTATCATGGGATCACCCCATCACCCCAAAATATAACTGAAGATTAGTTGTCTTCGACAACTAATCTTCAGTTATATTTTTCATGCCTGTTTTCTGTGGATGCTGAAGCTCTAGCACATGGAACTAAGTTCTCACTTGGTAGAGGATAATTATGATACTCATATTTGCTTTCTATCCCTAATGTATGAGATTCTTATTAAAATGAAAACATAGTACATACCCACAAATTAACATAAGAGCAAAGCTACTCTCTACTTGGTTAAACTTCTGTATTATTGTGGAAAGTTAGCTATTTATGGTGAACGAATGTTTGTTATCTCAGAGCTGGATGCAGCTGTGATGGTGATGGGGGAGGATGGGTGGCTGCACAGCAGTGCAGCTGCTGCTTTCCCATCTCGTGATGCAGAAAATGTAAGACTTGAAGGTGTTAATAGGGATTTTGCAGCATCTTTAATTTACTCTCCTCTGTAATTCTTGCCATCACCCTTTGTATACGACTAGACCTATGTGGCTGTGTCTAAGTGGAATAAGACTTGTCTTTTATCCCCTTATTTTGCTATGATTTTTGTATCGGATGATCACTTAAAACATACGTGGCAGTTCTGTTCTGCCCATTCTATGTATCTCAATAGAACTGTCGTATATTCCTCATTTACTCCAGGCACATTCACTTTCATAAATTGTTTTCAACCTCTGTTAAACTATAGACGTTGGCTGTAATGTGAATGTTTAAAGATTAGTCTTTCTTTTAATAGTAAAGTATGTAGTTCTTTAGTTTACTTAAGCTGAAGTTGGAAGAAAACTCTATCACTCAAGCATGTAACATAGTGTTAGCTTTCTGGCTTTTGTCTTTTTTATTACAAATGTTTTTTCTTATTTAGGATTCTTGGAATAAAGTAAGGTTCTGATTATTCACACTGCCAAAGTATTTCAGTTTCTTTCAACTTTGGATGCCAACAAAAAATATTCTTGGAATAGACAGATGTGAAAAAGGAGAAAAAAAAAGCAGCTGGGAGGCATGTCATGCTCAGGTAGAAGCTGAGTTCAGATTTCTGGTATGGAGGGTCTGAGAATCTTTACTATCTGAGGCTCATCCAGAGAAAAGGAAAGAGGAATTGAGGGTTACATATTTTTTTAGAGAGAAGCTAAATGAGGTCAGTCTTAGTCTATATAGGTACTTTCTTAACCTTTTGGGGATTTTTCATTATGAGAAAGGGTGACATGAGGTAGGGAAGGGGAGAAGGAGGAATGATGTTTGGATTAGAAGCTGAATGCTAAGTAATACCAGCTAGACACAATCAGTAAATGGTTAGGATCAACCTCAACTGTTTTATTTTCTAGATAGGGCTGGTCTGAGCTATGAACAGCCATAAAGACAAAGCACGGGTATCTGTTGCAGAGGCACGGTGGAAACTCTAAGGCTTGGATGAGTGTTGTGATTAGAACAGTGAAACAAGAAGATAATTTAGATGACAGTTTAAAAGGATCTGAGCAGTCAAAAATTTAAATAGTATGCAAAATGTGGTAAGAATGTGAAACAAGTTTTAACTCTCTTGAGAGTAAAATTGCATCTTACACCTCTTTGGATAGAATGAGGACGTGAATTGTAGAAGCAGCTTGTTGGCAACTCTAAAAAGATGGCCAAGCTGAAGGCACTCAGAGGTTCCCCGTAAATATAAAGAAGAAAAGGTGAAGAGTTGATGCCTGGAGTGTAGACAAAAAATTGAGAGGTCATATAGACTTGCTGCTTTTATACTGAGAACCCTCATGTCCTTCGTCTGTTCAGGCAGTCTTTGGCATCCGAAGATAAGAGTGTAATGGGAAAGAAAATGAAGGCACTAAGAACACCAAACTGTGTGCTCAAAGAAGGATATAAATGAGTTTTAAAGGAAATCACATCTTCTCTACTTTATAGTGTAAGAGCTCATTAGAATTCAAGTGGTGGAATAAAAGAATAGGAAGTTTCTGGAGCTCCTCTTTGAAAGGACTTGTCAGTCCAATGTGGCAGTGAACCTTTTCATAGAAGTGGGAAACCTGACAATGCTGCTCACTGGAGAACAACACTGGAGGTAAAGAGGAATGAGAGGAGAGAAACAGTAAAAATCTTAGACTCTCAATATTAGGGAGCCCCTGAATTCTGAGGTAAAATCAAAACCAGAAACCTGATTCAATTCCAGCAATGTACTTAATGCACTCCTTAACAAACAAACAAACAATGTCAAAACTTTAAAGGCTTTTTAATCACTAGCAGCTTAGGATCTTTACTGTCCCCACAAAACAAAATACAGGAAGAGAGTAGGGGGGGAAAAAAGGAATAGCTAGCAGTAAATTTATGTTACAAGTGTTGAAGAATTGTAAAAAAGAACTTAGGTATGGAAATTGATGTGGAATTTATAATTGGCAGGATCAAGCAGAAATCTTCACAGGTAGGCCTGTTGCAAGGTGAGTATTTTGAATAATGTGAAGCCATCTAACTTGTCCTTAAAAAGTTCTCTGTTCATGAGGTAAACTGGAGGAAAACTACTGTAGTAACAGTATTTAGAAAGGTAAATAGAAATCCTTGATATTGTATTTACACATGGGACAAAGTTAGGAGGAATTGCAAATAATGACAGTGGCAGTTACATAGGAGTTGTGGTCATGGCCTTAGCCGCACCCATCCAAACAAAATAAGCTTGGATGTATTAAGAAAGAAATATACGGATTTTAGAGGAAAAATGTAGCCTGTAGCTAAAGAGTGGAGGACTACGTCCTTAAAAATGGTGATTCTGGTAAGTCTGTTAGTCACAGTGGGCAATCAACTAATCATAAACTACTGATTTAATGCTGTGGCTAAAAAGTGCCGGCCTTGGATGTACGAACAGGGGTTTGATGAGTAGGATGGTGGGATTAGCGCTCAACGTGGCACTCATGGGACCACAACAAAAAATCAGGAATTCGGATCTGATGTACACTTTTCAGAAAGAACTCTGGCAAATTGTAACAGGTTCATAAATCAGATGTGTGATTCCAAAACTGCAAAATCCCTTACAGTAAGAGATTTATTCTTAAATTTGTAAAGTTTAAATACCTTCACACAGCACAAAATCTAGATATGAGAGATACTATAATTATTAGCAATGCATGTTACGTAGGTCATGCCTCAAAAATAAAGCCTAGCAAAGTGAGTGTACATGGATTAATTGGTGAGTATGTTAATTAGCAGCCAATTGTTTCTCCATTGCCTTTGTCATCTGCTGATGTCTTCAGACAAAGGCTCTTCAGAAGACACAGTTTGGCCTAACATGAGATGGGCATTAATCAAAAGCAGGTTATTGAGCTTAATAGAATGATAATTAGACACAATTCTATGGCCTCTGCCATGTACAGGAGTTATTATGATTTCTGAAGTTAGCAGAACTTTTTTTTCAGCGACACGTAGGGTGACATCTTTGTACTGCTGAAATTAGAGCAATGACAGTATATTTCTAAGGCTTAGTTTTTGAGCATATGTTGGTTTTAATTGTGAAAATGTGGTAGATGATCATTAGTCATCTGTTTTTGCAGTTATGCAGAATTGCCTTTTCCTGAATAAAGGCATTGTTTTACTTTACAAAAACCGATAATTCAAAGCATCAGAAATGTAAAGTATCTTCAAATGTATTTTTAAAGGGTGTTTGCTTAATCCCATAGAATTTAGCAGGCATTTTTCTGATTCGTTTTTTGTGTTCATAACGCAAACTTATTCTTGGGAGTGCAATGCAGCATTAACCATGAGAAAATACTGGCTCAGGAAGGAAGGGAAGGAAGAAGTAAAATTTGAGAAAAGATTTAACACACAGTTTCATCTATAATGTCAAATGCAATTGCCTCTATACTGCAGTCTCCAGTGTAGACTCCAGTGACTGTGACTGAAGTGCTTAGTATTTTTCACTTTTTCTATGTGCTCTGAGAAACAATACGACAGCAAAACCTCTGCTTTCTGTGGGAAGGTGAGGTGAGTTCAATCTGAATATGGAAGTTCAATCTGAATATGAGGAAAAACTTTTTTACTGTGAGGGTGACAGAGCACTGGACCAGGCTGCCCAGAGAGGTTGTGGAGTCTCCTTCTCTGGAGACATTCAAAACCCACCTGGACGCATTCCTGTGTGACCTTGTCTGAGTGATCCTGCTCTGACAGGGGGGTTGGACTGGATGATCTTTCCAGTTCTCTTGCAACTCATAAGATTCTGTGATTCTGTGTTGGTCATATGAACAGATTAATATTAATTTCTACTGCTGTTTTGGTAATGTTAAGTGAATGGTTCAGGTAAACATGGCCTTCTAATATGGTGCATGTTGTTTGATAATCTGGATTGCATTAGTACTGCTATTTTGAAAAGAAGTTGTGGTGAATTGAAAGGACTTAAGTCTACTTAGTTTTAAGGAATTCAGTTTCTCAGTAAAGTATAATTGCAGTACTACTGTCTAATCTCTTAGATGTTTATCATTGTGGCACACAGGTCTCCAGCTGAGATGTAATTAATTAGTTTTTACCTGGCGCTCCTACGGTTCTAATGTCATGTCATGTGAACCCGAGCAGCAGCATCGTGACCTGGGTGCAGTGAGGGGGTAGTGGAGCTGTCGCAGTACAAGGAGAGCAGGATAGAGCTGGAGTGCAAGTGACTCACTTTACCAGGTTAAGCATTCGGCTCCTCAGGGCTTATCATGCTTTGTTACTACGGGCTAATTTAGATCCTTAAATTAGCAGCTACTTTCAGGAGAAATTTCCAGATGATCACTTTTATAATTTCAGTGTTTTCAGTTGTATGTCATTTTACTCTCTGGGGAAGTTGTTCTCTGAGAGTTGCTGGGAGGGGGTGAGGATGAGATGGTTGGGGAAGTGGGTGAGTGCTTTGTTAGCTTTTTGCTTTAGAAGCAGAAGGAATTGAACTGGTTGAGGCAGTAATAAAGTTGTAAAAATTGTTTTATCCAGCAAAGGTGGCTTTTCATTGTCCATGTTTCATTGTTGTTGCACTTTAAATTAATTAAGAAAATAATAATAACTTAAACATTGCAACAGTACTGCTTAGCTGAGTTGAATTAAACTCAGTTGTTTGTTGTGCAGGTTCTCATTCATTTATAATTAGGAAGTAATATTGTATAAGACTTCATATTGTACTGTATATAGGAGATATTCAGCTTTTCTATTTTAACAGCTTTTGGTCACATTATTGTGATACTGTGTTAGGACTTGGTTGTTCAATTTTACTCCAAAGCTTTTGGTCCTGAAGGAGCAGAACTCTTTTACCAAGGCTGTAGGCTCAGTCGTATCTAATGAACTTCAGAGGGACTTTAATGAGGTTGTTATTTAGCCAGGGCTGTGGGCTGTGTTCATGGGTGCTAGTGAAAGCCACGAGCCTCATTTGAGACTTTGGACTATGCTGGACACTTCAATGCTTGCAGTCATCCTCATTTCATACGCCCCCTTTAGACTTTAAAGTGCACAGCTGAGGTTTAAATAAAAAATTAAAAAGGAAAAGCTATATGGGTGAAAGTTAGCTTTTCACTGAAGAAGGTACTGTTTGGCTAGTTGTGTCAGAATGATTTGCAGTGAGTGCTATGACACATTTGTAAACTCTTTCTTACTGTCCAAGGGTTAGGAATGGTATGCCTTTAATGTTTTCTTAAGCAATCATTTCTGAATGTGTTGCCTCCTGAATTATATTTTGAGAGTAGCCTATGAAAACAAATAGCAGACCAGAATATGATGAATTCTCTTAAAAGTAACACCATTAAAAAAGAGTAATAAAAGTAGCATTCTTGGGTATGGCATGTCTGTTAGAGATCTCCCACTTATTCTGACCTTTCTAAATTTCATTGTTTCACGTTTGATAGGACTGTGCTTATGGTACTTGAGAGCAATCATTTTCTCAAATGTGTATTAAACTGTTTTTAGAGACTGTGTTTTTAGAGAGACATATAAATGTGTATGGCCTGAACAACTTTGTTATCTGAAGTGATGCATTTGTCTGAAAACAACGCGCCAAAATCTGTCATTTAAATCAAAAAACACCACATGTTGAGAAGGGGACTAGGAATACATTGTGTTATGAGACAGCCTGATGATAATGATGGGAAAAATTGTGCAATGGTACCTTTTGGGGAAATGCTAAGGAATTGCTTTTCCTCCAAAATATCCTGTGAAGATGGGACAGTAAGATTTCTTCTTGTATGTATATTGTTGTTACCAGAGCAGCTTCTTTAACTAATGAGAAGATTCTTTTAGTATCCTTCTGACTTGTGCACTCTTTTCAGCTGACAGCCACAGCTCTCCCAGAGAAGACACCCCAACTGGGAGCACGGACTCTCTTTCTTCCCAATCTCCCACACCTGCCTTCTCTAGTAGCCCGCCTGGCCTCCTGGATGGAAACCACCTTATCATGGACAGTGGAGATCTTGCAGGCTTCACAACAAATCTGTAAGTAACCTGAATATTAAATAATATTTTTCCACTAGTATGATTGTGCACATGAAACACATTTCCCTTCTCAGTTTGGCAAGTGATTTTTAGAAATTACATGTAATTGTATTTGTTTTCTTCTGCTACAGAAAGGTATGTTTCCATGTTGTGGTGGAGTTCAGAGGCTATTTCAATGTGGCTGAGTTTGTAGGAAAGAAATGTTCCTTTTCTACAGAAACCTAGTGCATTTTACTGTAACCTGTTATAAAATTTTAACTGTGTTTTGTTTAGGTGATGAATATCTATGTTATTATCTGTACAGTGTATTACCCTAGTTTTATTTCGAGATAGTATTAACCTACACTTCGATGCAGGGCTATTAGGATTTAGGGCCAAATCTGGGAGTTGGATAAATACACTGTATTGAGTGTATGCTCAGATGCTGTTGACTAAGAACATTATTCATCTCTTGTTAAAAATTAAATGCCTGTTTTCCAATAAAAGTGTAGTCTGTCACTTTCAGTGAACTCTGTAGGTGTTCAGTTATTGAGCATGACTTCAGTGTAGCAAAAATTGACACTAACAATATTAGTCCTATCGCTGTAATGCATACTCAGGTTTGATACACAAAAAGTTGAACGTACCTTGTTTTTTAAATCAGAAGTTGAACTTGAATTGAATTCTCTGGTTTGCTATTCATACAAACTTTAACATATCAAGACAAAGTTTTCCAGTCTTCAGTGCCAAGAATATGGAAGGAGCAGGTCTGGAGAAAAGATATGTTACACATATTTTCCATAATGGCATTTTCTGTAGCCTGTTCTGTTGATTAAGCAAGTGTGTGAAATATATGTGTAGGTGTACATAACACTTTAGAATATATAGATAGCCAAATAATGGGTTTATATTTCTACATGCACACACAAATAATTAACTGCTGATTAGAGTACTTACTAGCTAGAAGAATATTTTCTCATATGTATTGAAAGAATTTCAGATTTATAGGTATTTTTTACATAAATGTCATTTCTTCAGTAGAGTACTGAAGTTACTCTTTCCTTATCTCTTTACTCTTGCACTGTCCACTAGTAATGGGTAGGATTACTAATAAGTTGTATTTGATGAAAAGAGGTGCACGTGTGGAAAACATGCTGTAAATGGTATAACACTAGAATGTCTGTGAAAGCAAGCATAGCTAATTAAGAAATGTATATTCAGCAGAACATTGATAATGTCACTTCAGAGAATAAAAGAAGGAAGTGTTCATTTTATTCAGAGAGTTCAGGAACTTCAGGTATTTGAAGGTCCATCGCATTTTTACATCTGTTAATTTACATGGGAAATTGTACTGTACTGCTGTTTTGGAAACTTTGGTGGCTTGAGGTTTTGTGCTCAGCTGGAAGCAGTACTTAAACAGTTCTGTTTGGAAGGGAAAAAAGTGAATGGTATGTGCATCTAGATTATTTGTCAAAAGCAGTTTCTGTCTTCCACTCATCTGTCTGAGAAGTCTGCTTAAGAGCTACCTCTGTAACAAGCCTGGACAGTGACAGAGAGTAGCCTGTGAAAGGTACATTCTTCCTTCTGCTTTCTCACCCTAATTTGGCTTCTCTTCCCCTTCTGGTTCTGGTGACTCAGAGGGCCTTGCCTTAACAAAAAAATATGAAACAAAAGAACAAAACAAAACCCAAAATAGCCCCACCATATTGATGGCAGAGGTAGATGTCAGCAATAGAGAATGTACTTGGTGGACTTGGTCAGTTGTTGTGCATCATGAAGTACTGTGGGCAGGGAAAGGTGGTGGTTGACTTGGTGTTGTGTAACTGTGGTAGCTCTCACTGCTCCAGGAAAGGTAGCATTGGCTGTTGAACTCTGCTTTGGTCATAGGCTATTCTCATAAGTAGGTGGAGAACAGTCCTTTCTGTTTGTGTGGGATTTCAAAATGTTTTGCATTTTGTGCCAAATTGGAACAAAACCAATTCTTAAAGTCTCAGTATCTTCTCTAAAATGGTATTGCAAGTCTTCACTGAGCTACAGTAAATACCATACTGTGTCTAGGGAAGATGGAAATACAAGAGGATCCGGTTTCTCAAGTTTCTGCAGATGTTTTTAACACATGGGTGTTACTTGTAGAAGTCAATCACTATAAGTTATGTAGTCAACAAGGTGATGGGGATTCTTTGCGGTAGAATAGTTGCTTGCATTGTTTCCTGGGGAAGGGTTGATGCATTGTGGGTCAAGACAGGTCAGATATTCCAAGGTTGGTTTATATCAGTAGTTTGCTTTAAGCAATAAGACGTGATGGATAGCAAGAATACTTCTTGTGGTATTTGTTTTCAGGAAGGGAAGAGCTTGTTTTTTTTCCTGAATGGTAGCTGTTGTCACCATGATGTTTCCTGGCAGAGGGTTTTGTGATGCATGCCCTTTCCTTGTCCCGCCTTTAAAACCAAAAGGAGCTACAGCTTCCAGCATGATGAAAGAAGCACCAAATGAAGGCAAATACACCCTCACCTCCTGGCTGGCACCAGGAGGGGACTGTAAGGCTAGAGTGGTGAAAGAAGCTAAGAGAGCAAGGGCTATGCAACTAATTTTGAAGTGTTTCACAAAGCTCTGACTGCTCAACTGTCATGTCAGTGTTTAAAGATATACTATGCATACAGTGTAACTGGAAGGTGATGTTTCACATATGTGCCATTCTGAAGCCCCGCTAAGCTGTTGGTTCTCATGTCTGTAAGTGTGCATCTGCCTGATGCTAGATTTTCTTTGAAAGCTCTTTGTGGATCAGACATATGCCCTGTGTTGTCATATACTGTTGTAGGGGTGTGTAGAGAGTTGGGTGATGGTTGGCTCTTACTGCCCACGGCAAGAGTGGTTCTCAATGGAGACCCAAGTTTGCTATTCTAAGATTATCTTGCACCCTAAACCTTTTTCAACCTTTTCCCTGAAGATATTTTTAACTGCACGCTTCCATCTAGAGCCAAATACTAAAAATAAATACATTTTATGTTTACATACACTCTATGGTAGAACACAGAGAGCTTTCTTCCCCTGTCAATCACAAAGTTACAGAGCCGTTTATGTAGACACAGGATTCAAACTCCAAATAACCCAGGATGGGCGAATTATCTTTTCTGCTTGGTGAAGCACTGCATCATAAGTATGTATTGCTTGAAAATCTCTTCCATCCAAGGATGTTTAGCACAAGCTAATCTCAGACATAAACTGATAATTATGTCTGAGATTATATAATAATTATGGTACTGAGCTGGGCAGAGTATTCCTCCCTTGTAGTGCTCTCCATTGGTATGGGTATTTTTTTCCCTTTAAGGCTGAGCAGCAGTGGCAGTCTCAATTTAATGTTAACCAAAGCATTTGCATTCTCTCTCTGTCCTCTCTGCCTTATTTAGGTGTCCACGCACACTTGCCCTAAAGCTACAGAATTAACATTCTACAGCCATTTACCTTCCTTAGTTTCCACTGGAACCACTGACACAGTCCACTTTGCTCTGACAGAGCTCCAAGTGGTTGCTGCTTCTTTAAGCAGAGCATGTTTCAGACAGTTTTGAGACTGCTGTTAGTATCGTTTCACCAGTAGTACGTTCTCAAAATGCTCATTATTTCCCTCAAAGCCATAGTTGGTTCTGAGGAAAAAAACAGTTTCCATGTTAGACGCAGTGAGTTCTTTGCATGTACCTTCTAATTCAGATTGCCACCATAGCTGGTCTTCTGATGGTAAGCAGTGTCTTGTAGAAGAAATGTGGTTGTCCATATAGGCATTCTTTAGCAGCTTTTTTAATCTGTATCTTCTGCTATTTGAGACACTGGAAAATAGGCAGTATTCCTTCTTTCATGAATTTGCCAATATAAAAATTTGTAAAGTAGAATTTACAGATATAGTGATATTTGCCATGTTGTGCCTTGGGTTTAGCACGTACATCATGTATTGTAACATTTTATTCCCTCTGTACAGAACAGATACATTTTGTGAGTTGCCTATAATATTATTCTGACCTGGATTTAACAAAAAAATTCCAACCATCTTTTATCCATAGCCATCAGTTTCCCTCAAAGTGTTGTTTACCCTACAATTGCAAATTACCTGAGGAGTTTAGACCACACAATCCACCCTTCACTCCTTCCTTCAGAGTTGCTTCAAATCCTGGTTGTTCTGAGAAAGGGTTATTGCTAATCTCTCATGGCAAATGAATTTGTGTTTTCTTCCTTTCTCTTTCTTTCCTAGTAATATTTTTGCTGTTTCTCCTGTTCTGGAAGCTGCTGCAGATTGCTGCTCCCTGCAGATTCTTTGGCAACAGTCAGTCAGTTTGCAGTGTTGTTAAGGAAAAGTATTCATATGAAGGTGTCACCAGAAGCACCAGGAATCTGCTGATAATAGATGAGGGGAAGACACAGAGTGGAAAGGGGGAAGGGTGAGTAAAGAATAACACCATGCTGGGAATTCAGCAAATAGAATGAGTTAACATACAAATTTGTGCCATTAAAACAAGAGTGAGGGGAAGAGGAAAACAAAAATACAAACATGTTGTGGCAAATAGCCCATGGGTAGTAGTAGTAAGAGGGAAATTTAAATTTATTCCCAAATTTCATGGAGGAGGAAAAAATCAGCAGTAGCAGAGGACAGGGCTGGACAAGAATAAAAAGTCAGGAATGACTTACTTAGGATTTCCCTATAAAGGCAAACGGGTGCCCAGTAAGCTGAAGTGTGAGTTTGCATCATCTAAGACACTGTGCACTCCTTGTGTGCATATTTAGCGCTGTGTCTGCTTTACAAGTGGAGGAAACCTGAACTTCTGTGCAAGGATGCACTTAATATAGTGTGAGCTTTATAGTGTGTTGCAAATTGTTCTGCAATTTTTGGCTAAGATATTGATGTTACTACTTGATCCTCTTTCTCACTTCCCCAGTTAGTGCATGTGGCTGAATCTGGTTTGTGGAGTGGTGGTATTTGTTTCTAATGCTTTGTTGGTGAAGATGGTAAAACAACTTAATTAGTTTCCTTTATGCAGTTCATAGTTGAGCCACACCAAGATTTATGCCAATGTTTCAGTGAAATACCTTAAAGCATCACATCAAGACGTGGAAGAGTCCGCATGGAATATTAGTGTGAAGCACATAATGCAGCGAAATCAATCATCTGGCCTAATTTCTCTGTCCTACACAGTCTCTGGTTTTCCTGTTGCATTTGCCCAAGAAGTAAATAAATCTGCCACACCTTTTTTGCAAGAGGCTTGAGAACTCTTTGCTGGAAGATGCAACCCTGACATTATTGTCTGCCCTCCTGGTTGGAACTGAAAAATACACACCCTAATCACGAAGATTTTTATTCCTGTGCTGTACAAAACTCTGCTTTTTAATAGTTCAAAATGCATAGTTTCCAACGAGGAGTTCAGGATTTCAGATACTAAGAAGCTGACTAGCTTTTCTAAGCTAGTCCCCAAGCTGTTTTGGTAACAATGATGGTCTTGGTTTTGGAGATATATATTAGAACGGGTTATGGGTAGCTCTTGCAGTGCATTGAACTATGGAACAGTAGCTGGTCTTCCCTTCTACATGCAGTTGAAAGCCAGTGATACATGGTTTGACTTTCACCTGATTATATTATGGCTTTACATATGCAAATAATATCTAGATACTATGATAACTAAACTAGGTATATATATTTGTGTCTAATAAATACATCTAAGCAAGTAAAGGTACAGTTTAATTTAGAGTCCATAAAAGATGACAAATTTTTTCAATCATGACCTCTTGTAGTGAAGTGGGCAATAGTGCAACAGATGCAGTATCAGACATGAAGTGATATAATTCAATTAAACTAGGATGAAGGAAACTTTTTTGTGGCTGTTGTGACTTGATTATAGAATTTACTACATGGCTTCGGTTATCTATATCAAAATTGTTTTCAATCTTCAGCCTGTTTTATATTCTTTAGGTACTAATAAAATAAATTTTCTTCAATTCTGTTTCATTATGCATTATAAATTACTACATTTTAGCGTAGTTTTGGGCATTTCAACATTATAACTAATGTACTCTATGCCAAAAATGTAATTGTGGTAACTGTTGTCTCTTCTTTGAGAGGTAGAAGCATATTTTGTATTAAACCGTAGGACCTTGTATTTTAATCCATCTGAAGTTCCAGGTTCTGCAAAAAATTTTCTTCAGAGAAAATATTACTTATTCTGTTTGGACTGTAAGGCCTATCCACACTAAGTTCCCAATGCATTTTGATCCTCTGAATCTATGAAGATTTGGGCATGCTGTACTTCCATCCCCTCCTTCCAATTTCTGCCCCTTCTATGACTCTTCTGACTGAGGTGTTACGTTTTAACATCTAGGTTAGGGTTTGGACTCTCTTACTCCCGTGTCTGGTGAGCATGCAGACACACGTTCTTTTTTTCTGAGGTGCTGCTTTGACAAGAGGTCCTTCCCTGCAGCTGTAGAGCCTCTAATCCTAGCAGAAGGGGTTGTAAGGCAGCTGCTTCCTATTATCTTAGAGGGAAGGGAGATGATGACTAATATTGGTATTGGGAATACTGACTTGTCTTAATTGACAAGCTGAGGCTACCTGCAGTAATTCCAGAATTTCAGAATAAGGGCTAGTTGTGCTTATCTTGACCTTCAGTAATCGGGATGGTGGTGTTCATCAAGCTCTTCACTGACTTCCCAGTGGGCCAGAACCATGTATTGATATGAGGTCTGTCTTACTCAGCCATTCCTGGAGTGCTAGCTATAATCACAGCTCACCTCTGATGGATTCGTGTAGGCTTCCCTTATCGAGATGACTGATTCTTTGAAAGGTTTAGGGCAAGTCATGCCCTAAAACACTGTGGACTCCCTTACATGTGTTTTCACTTGACCTCAGAATGAACCAAAAAAGCTTGGTATTCCCTAGCCTCGGTATTTCTTCTAATTAATCTTTCCGAGGATCTTTTTCTGATAAGGAAAGATTTGTTACTGTAACTGGCCCATTGTTGTCATGAGATCTTTTCTGCTTACACTACAATGCCTTATGCCAGAGCTTAATCGACAGTTTACAGACTTACCCCTTACAATGGTGGGTTTTCAGAATTGGGTCAAAGTCTGCTTTATTGGTTGTAAGGCCCCTACATGAACTGCATGATCTCTTCTTCATTCAGGTAATGAAAACTAATGTCATGTTCCTCAGCTGGAAAGTTCATTTTTGCAGGGTCTCTGGGTTCCCTAAGGAGCTGGAACTTGGTGACTTCTGGTGGTTGTTCTGAATGGAGTCATGGTGAAGTATATGGGGTAGCCTTCCTCAAGATGAGGAGTATCTGTTTCCGTTTCCCCCTCCTTTTTCCCTCTCTAAGCCTTTGGGACTTTTCAACTGGAGGGCACGGAAAGCATCCTGTCCCTCAGACCTCTTCATGGAGTGTGTATATGAGTGGAGGTGCATGGCTTGTTAAAGCAGTTACATTTGCACCAATGTAAATGGCTTTTCAGGAATATGCAATAGACCAGTGGCAGAGGAAATAATCTTTTTTTAATTTCTTTTGAAGTTGTTCTTTGTTGGTTATCTTGACACTAAAGTATGCTGTTACCCAGCTCAATGGTGTATACATGCTATACTGTGGGCAACATTTTTGGATTTTTAATATCCACAGAGGCTTTCCAAATGGTGATGAGAGCTGGGCTGTGCTGCATCCTGAGTGCTTTCACGGTCTTTGTGCCCAGGCTGGGAAGAAGCTAATCATTCTTCGTGGAACTGTGGGCTGTTCAAATTCCCCGTGAGCAAACTGATGTTAAAAGGGAGGGCAGAAATAGTGGTGTTCTGCACATAACGGAAGTCTTGGAGAAAGTTATTAATTTTGTTTGACTGCTGAATGAATTGCCATCAGCCTTGTTATGTCTACATCAGTAGACTTCATCTATAGTCTCCTTAAAATTGGAATAGTTTCTTTTTGTACTTTCTGGCAGTGGTGTGAATTTGCAATTTTACCTAAATTATGAGTGACTTCAGTTTCAGTGTCTTGAAAACTTGTTATAATACGTAATGACATAATCTTATTCTAATAAAAGAAGATACTTTAACAGCTGCAGGTGGCACAGCCCAGGTATGTAGCCGTGCTCTTCACTCATTGTGCTTATTTTGTAGTTTGTTTTTGTTTCAGCTGCCACCTCTTCAGTGACTCAGCAGTTTGAGAGCGGGCTTAGGGAAGCAGGCACTTCTTTTCGTGCCCTTTTGTTATGCAAGCAGAGCAATAACCCTCATTTTGCAGCTCCTTTGAAACAGGCATAATATAACTTAGTCATCTCCTTGTGTTCCAGTGGGCTAGACAGCTGGGCTTGACAGCAGCACTGCTGTGTGAGCACAGGGTAAGCCGTGTGTGTGCTCAGAGCACGAAAGGATGGGATGCAACCGCTGTGATAAGCTACTTTCTCCTTTTTTTCTTCTTGCCTTTTTTTATCTTCTTTCCTTTCCTTTGCATAATTCCAGGGAACACAGTTCCTTTATTCTTTTCTAAAAGCAACAGCAGTATAAGTTTATAGATGTGCACATTTAATTTTTGCTTTGTCTAAATTATCATTTGAAGTGCTTTAACTTAGGACAGCTGCTGTAGATGTTAGCTTCAGATTTACCAGACTGGCATGAAAGATCATTTCACTAATGTGTTAGCTGCTTCACTGAGACTTCACAATCCAAGTCTGACAAAACCTCTATTTCAGGCTGATGTATTCTGTATAAATAAGGGTTCGGGAATCTTGTGTGCATGTTACATACTTTACAATTTAGGGGTGGAGTTTCTTTTCAGAGGGGGCACGGATGAGGAAATCCTGTCCTTCTGTTTTGTCTCCAGCTTTGCTGCAGCTATGACAGTTTCTAGAATTCTGTCAGCATATTTATTGGCTCCCCAGCCTCACCAAGGCATAGGGGTTTTAACATGCAGAAGGATCATTGTCTGGTGGTGAAGAGTATTGGATTGCATATCGAATCAGAAGTAGCCAACAACTTTTGATATACTGTGTCGTCTTATAATGAAACCTTTCAAGAACATTTTCATTTGAGTTTATGTCAGCCAGACGCTGTGATACAACAGCCATGGGGCTGCCAAACCCTTCTATGAAACAGCCCTTTTTTTCTCAAGAGTTGTAGTGTAGATTCTTTTCACAGAGTCTCTTCCTCGCTCTCAAGATAAGAGGCTGCTCTTTAACTGTGTTACCTTAGGAACCAGCCAGATAACCATCCAATAAAATCTTGTTTTCAGGAGTTTGTTTCTGAATATCAGAACCAAATCTCTAGCTTATTTTCAGTAAGGTCATTTCCCCCTTCTCCCAACATTCACTATACCAGACAATACCATTTTTTCTCAAAGAGAGATGGTTATATCAGGCTTTTTATTTCTTTTTTTTTTCCTTCCCTTTTTTTTTTAATCCCCACAGGAAATGCATTACTTTCATTTTAGCCCATAGGAGAAAGGATTTCTTCAACATATCTTCTTAAAGTTGAGATGCTATATGATAAGATATGCAATATTTTCTAATATATCATCATCTTGATAAACAAGGCATGCAAAGCTTTATAGTGAGGTAACTTTGCTAACACAATAGTCTTTTCAATCAAAACAAAAATCCAGCAGTTTGTTGCTTACACACCACACCATTGGAACTGATTTTTTGTATTGAGTAACACCTTCTGCTTTAATAATAAAATTAGGTAGTTCCTGAAATAGCCAAGTACAGTAAATGAAAAAAACCCCTGATATTCTAGAATGTGCTTAATATTTAAAGTTCTTAGATATTTTTTTTTCTTTTTTCTTCTTCTTTGCATTGTGAAACTATTGCTATTGAAAGATGTAATTTTTTCCCTGCTGGATCTTAGAGCATGATCTCTTGCTAAGTAACTGGGAGCTGAAAGTGACAGGTGAATTCAGGAGCCATGCTGCAGTACTTTTGCTACAGCTGAAATATATTAAGGGAATTAATTCATCAAAAAGGGGCAGAGTGAACAGCCCAGTGCTCCACGTACCTGCACTTCTGGACTATTTTTCCACTAGAACTGTTGGAGAAAAGCTGCCAGTTTTTATGTGCTTTTATATAAAGCTGCCTGGTAAAGGACATTAGTCAACAGATTGACATCTAGTCAATAGATTACCCTTCTTGTTGATTCTGTGTAAGTTGATAAATAACCATGCCATGACATGGATCTGAACATTATATTTCATCCTCTGTTCTTTTATTTCCACACCTTTCCTTTTTTTTTACTTTCTCTTTCCTCTCCAAGTCTCAGAGAGAAACCATCTGGTATTTATTCCAGGTATTCTTACGAATGACTGCTGCTATCCTGGGTTGGAGGTTATCTTTTGCAGACTTACAGACTTGTAGACTCAGTAGTGTTTTGAAGTCATTAATGCTGTGTCTTACACACAGGCAGTAAGTGTTCTTCTAGAGCTGGTCCAGGAAGTTGCATAGTTGCACCTATATGATGATATATATAAATATATAATGATGATGATATATATAAATATGAAATATTTAATGAATGCAAGATTTTATTATTCACTTGTTGAAAAACAAACAACACACACCTGAGAGATGCACTAGGGAGGATCTCTTGGTAGAATATTCTGGAATTGTGATTAGTTTGAATTAGAGACAAATTAATGCTCTTCTGGCAATATACTTGGAATTTTATTTTTCTATTTTCTGTAGTTTTACAGGATTCAGAAATGAGCCTGACACCAGTCTTAATGTTGGAATTGCTTAGAACTGAATAAATAAAAGCACCAGGATTTTTTTTTTTCCCTTAAATATCAGGATTGGTTTAACTATAATAGGTTAGTCCATGTAAGTAGCATACTTTTTTAAATTAACTTTTGAAAAACCTTTGTCTTAGGTTCACCTTCTATTTTGAGTTAAAATGAATTCTGCATATATGCATTATGTACAGAACGAGGGAAAAATAATCTGCTTTCTGGTAAAATTTATAAACTTTACAGTGCTACTGAGCAATTTTTTATCCTTATTATTCAGAACAAATAATACAAGTGCTGGTGTTCAGTTTTTGTTTTTCTTCTCTGAAGTCACTTTTAATTGACAGTTTTTGTTTTACCTGAAGAAATTTTTTCAATGATTAGATAAAAATGTGAGGAAGAAGACAAGTTCAGGTAATAGTTAAACTCAAAATTATGTAGGTGCTGCTCTTCAAAGATATTTAATTATTAGTAGTTGTAAATAATTGTGTAGTGGAAGATTCAAGAAGCAGTGAAGCAGGCTAGATATCCTCTTCCCTAAATTAAGTATGAAATATGTTTCTAGTCAGCAAAATCCTGCCTTTCCTTCAGTTTACTATATACAAGCACTTCCTTTATTTGGTAAATCTGATAGTTTTAACAGCAGAGCATGTTTTGATAAACTCTTCTGGCTATGATTCCAGAACATTTAAGTTTCATTGTTATTAGTGGTATTAACTTTAGAATGCTGCTTTCATCCACTATGAATTCCAGTTTTCATCCAGATGCAGATCCAAAGGAAAAACTATTGTCTTGTTAAATAAAGAATGTGCCATTCACCATTTTATAATGTACTGAATTTAAAAATTAATAATCAAAATAAATGTCTGCTTAATTATGCAATTGCTAGAATGACTATGAGAAATATCAGCTAGGAAAATCAGTTTATAAAAGTTGAATCTGATTGCAAACCATGTTATATAAACCAACTGTAGTGATCTTTTCTTCTAGAAATTAAATATCCCAGTGCACAAGAACATTAAAATCAGCTATATAAGTTAGCTTTCCTGCTTTCTTTTCATAGAAGGATAGAATGGTTTGGGTTGGAAGGGACCTTAAAGATCATCCGGTCCAACCTCCCTGCCATGGGCAGGGACGCCTCCCACCAGACCAGGTTGCTCAAAGCCCTGTCCAACCTGGCCTTGAACACTTCCAGGGAGGGGGCATCCACAACTTCCCTGGGCAACCTGTGCCAGTGTCTCACCGAAAGAAGAATTTCTTCTGGTGAAAGAATTAGGAAGAAGAATTTCTTCCTAATAGCTAATCTAAATCTACCCTCTTCCAGTTTGAAACTTTTACTCCTCATCCTATCACTACATTCTCAGATAAAAGAGTCCCCCCCCAACTTTCCTGTAGTCCCCTTCAGGTACTGGAAGGCTGGTGTAATGTCTCCTTGGAGCCTTCTCTTCTCCAGACTAAACAATCCCAACTCTCTCAGCCTGTCTTCATAGGAGAGGTGTTCTGTCCCCCTGATCATCTTTGTGACCCTCCTCTGGAGCTGCTCCGACAGATCCATATCCTTCTTAAGGTAGAGGACCACAGAGCTGGATGCAGTACTCCAGTTGAAGTCTCACAAAAGCAGGCTGGAGAGGCAGAATCACCTTCTTTGACTTGCTGGTCATGCTTCTTTTGACATGTGCCAGGATACAGTTGGCCTTCTGAATATGAGAAAAAACTTTTTTACTGTAAGGGTTGCGGAGCACTGGACCAGGCTGCCCAGAGAGGTTGTGGAGTCTCCTTCTCTGGAGACATTCAAAACCCGCCTGGACGCATTCCTCTGCAACCTAGTTTAGGTGATCCTGCTCTGGCAGGGGGGTTGGACTGGATGATCTTTCGAGGTCCTTTCCAACTCCTAAGATTCTGTGATTCTGTGATTCTGGGCTGGAAGTGCACATTGCTGGCTCAGTGCTGAGCTCCTCGTCAACTGACTCCCCCAAGTTCTTCTCGTCAGCACTGCTCCCAGTCCATTCTTGTGCTTGGGATTTCCCTGACTCATGTGCAGGACCTTGCCCTTGGCCTTGAACTTCATGGGCCCAGCTCTCAAGCTTGTCAGAGTCCCTCTAAATGCTATCCCTTCCGTCCAGTGCGTTGACTGCACGACACAGCTTTGTGTCATCAGCAAACTTGCTGAGGGTGCACTTGATCCCACTGTCCATGTCACCAACAAAGGTGTTAAACAGCACTGAACCCAGTAGTGGCCCCCGAGGAATGCTACTTGTCACTGATCTCCACTTGGGCATTGCGCTGTTATCCACAACTCTTTGAGTGCAACCGTCCATCCAATTCCTTATCCACTGACTGGTTTATACATCAGATCCGTGTCTCTCCAGTTTAGAGGCCAAGATGTCGTGTGGGACTGTGTCAAGTGCTTTGCACAAGTCTAGGTAGATGACATCAGTTGCTCTTCCCTTTATCCACCAATGCTGTAATCTCATCATAAAACATCACCAAATTTGTCAGGCACAATTTGCCCTTAGTGAAGCCATGTTGGCTGTCACCAATCACCTTATTTTCCATGTGCCTTAGTATAGTTTCCAGGAGGATCTGCTCCATGACCTTAGCAGGCACAGACGTGAGACTGACTGTCCTGTTTTATTAATTTACAATTATAACCAGGGTGATTGTACATCCCTTGTTTTGCTTTTGGCCAATCCGCCTTGATTAGGTATGCATTTACACCCCTACAAAAGCCTTCTTGACCGGATTCCTAGATTTTGGTGGTACTTTGGAGATTTATGCTGTCTAAGATTTTGATCTTGGAATAAGTCGAACTGATAAATGCTATATTGTGAAGTCTGTACTTCTGAGCGATGATTTCGGGTGAAAACTGTATGCAAATGATTTTAATTCTGTTTCTGCTTAGAAACTGCTTGAAGTCCAGCTCTTTGTTCCAAAGATAGGTTGGCATCAAATGTTTGGACTATTTATTGTTTTGCCCATGCAGTGACAGAAAGCCTTCCAGTGCTGAAAGACTTTAGTTCTTTCATAAGTAAAATTAGGAATATTCTTTATGTTGGGGAGAACTTTGTATCTTTTCCAATGACTAATAGAAGTTTTAACTTTGACTGCTATTTTTTTACCTCTTGTGGCAACTACGTATTCAGCCATTAATTTAGTACTGATTTGAACAGTGTGTCTTTGAGGGCAGCCACTGAGGCAGTATCTACGCAGTTATGCGAATGAGATCTCAATCCAGAGCCAGCATCGTGATCCCAATGTTGTAATAGCTGCAGCTGCTTTTGAAATCTTCCCAGTCGTACATGCCTTAGTGCAGCACTGAGAAGGTTTTAAAATAGATTCATCAAAACTTGTAAAGGCAAAGTGGCAGCTCAAATAATAGCCTGCTATATGCAGTTTCATTGTATCTGTCCTTATTAGATAGGGAATGTGGAATTTTGTCTTTTTATTGGTTATGTCATACATCTCGGGTAATTCATCTTAGCTTAGGATGTAGGGCATGTAGGAGAAATACTTTCAAGGAGGAAGTCATATGATGGCCATGTCTGCAATATCAGCTTGGCATTACTGTTAGGGTTAGGTTAGAATTTGAGGATCTAACTAGTTAGTCTAGTTACAAAGATTCAAACATTTTGGTATGAAAAGAAATGGTATTCACCTTGTTAATTCTGCCTTGAAAATATTTCCTCTTAGACTTGGTCAGAGCCGCCCATCGATGGTCTCATGGATGAATACTCCATCTGCAAACCCGACTGCCACAAACACTGCACCATCCACTTTCTTCTTCCCTAACCCTGCCACTGGGAGTGACAGAGCAGTGGAAAGGTATGATTTACACTTCTACTTTTACTTTTTTTTTATTTGCTTCCTTTTTTTCTGTATCTTTTCAAAAGTAGCTAATGCATGTCTTCTGCAGTATGTGAATGATTATCTCAAATCAAGAAGATCAACCTTTGTGATTTTGAGAGAAAAAATGTCTACTTTGTCATATTTTTGCTTTGACCAACACCTTCCTTGTAAAAGGCACATAGCATGAGCCAGTGGCTTGCTCGTTAATACAAGCAGACTTTGATTTGTGTGGTTAATTAGGTCTTGATAGTGTCTCTCTACTGCAGTGATTCTCCTACAGTGTCTTTTAAGATACACATTCTTTCTTTTCCCTTTTCTCAACGTAACCTTCTGCCTTTGAGAGACTTTAACATGTCTTTACTTCTATCTGTGGTTTTCATTCTGTTATTTCACTCTTTTGGCCTGTTCTTTGCCATCCTGTTTCTGCTTCCTTTCTGCTTCCTGTTTCCATTGTTTCCTTTGAAAGTCTTCACCATCTCAGCTTTCTCGTTCAAGTTTTATAATAGTTGCTTTGCAAATTGAAGTAGTTGGGTGCATTAATAAATTCTTTCCAACACTTGGTAACAAAATTCCATTTGTCATTACTGGTCTGCATTGTCTGTTTGACTGCAAGTTCCTTGGGGCAGGGAGAATCTTTCCCAGTGTTTTATGTGTAGTTGTTGTTGCCTGGGCTCAACAAAAGATGATTTTATGGTGCGGGTGCTGTGTCTAAACAAAGCATCATTGGGCAGCAACAAACTGTCAGTTCGCAAAGGCGTGCTTAAATACGACGTGCCAAAAATACTTCGGTGTTCCAAGATCTCTGCTTATGGTACTTGGAGAAATGAGTACTTCGAACAAATTAATGTTGATGGCTTATTGCTGAGCATCCTGAGAACACCTCTAAAAGACTGCCTGAAATGTTAGAAATCTTATTACATTTAGGACAAAATAGCATCTTCAGTAGTGTAGGAATGTTGTATTGTAAACATATATAAAAAGATAACTGTACAGTGATAGTGAACAGCTGAAATGTAAGATTCATGAAGAGACATTTCAGAAGACATAATGGCGATTAATCTATAAATTAAGTATAGTATACTGTGCCTACTGTTGATTTCATTGCTGATTAGCACTTGGCAGTATTTTAACTGTAGTTGAGAGTCAAGTTTAGCTATTATAAAAACAAGTGTGCATAAAGTTGGGAGTATGATATTCAGAAATGCCAGTAGTAAGCTGTGAAGCTTCAGCTTGGGCATTTGGTGTGTATGAATTATAAGCCTGTAATGATGCATGTGAGATTGTGTTTAAACTTTTAGTCATCTCTAAATGAGACTGGAGAAAGAATGGTTAAGAGGAGAGTGTGTTCTTAATAGTCAATAGGGACTCTAATTCTTAATTTCATTTTTCAGTGTTGCTCACCGAAAAGCAAGAGCAGTTTATCCGTGTGAAGCAGAACATAGCTCTGAATTATCATTTCAGATAGGAGCAATTTTTGAAGATGGTAAGTACTGCTGAGTAAATATAAAGCAATGAAAAACAATTTGACAAAACTGGTAAAATGGCTTTGGATAAAAGTGCAAGCCTAACTGCTATTCTGCTAATGTTGTTGATGGCACATAGTTGATGATGTAGATTTCTTGTGTATAAAAGCTACTTAGCATATATGAAGTCACTGTGAGGCAGTACCTTTGATTTCTAGTGAACAGAAACTTTGAAATGGTCTAATTCTTCAGCACCATTTAAATGTGTTGTAGTACCAAAAAAGTTGTTCAGCAATACAGAAAAACATTTTGGCCTATGAAACATTCTTAAAATGTGAACTGTTGTAAAATAACATACAAACTTTCATTCAAAGAAAAAAAAAATCTGTTTAAGGATTTGCAAGCCAGCAGAGTATCAGGTAAATCAGATAATCACTGGAGAGAAAAGGGATTGTTTACTCTTTTGATTAAGGGGAGCCTTAGTGTGCGTGTACTTGTAGAAAGAGGAATGAATATTCACTGAGGAGCTGAATGAGGGCCTGTGTTTAAAGAGTTCTATGGACCCAAATATAGTACTACATATGAAAATCTAGAAAGTGATTCCTGTGCTCAAGACTCTGTTGCTCCTCAGTGAGCTTCCATGGCTCTACTCTTCAGCAAATGCACAGGGACTTCAAACTGACAGGAATGCTTTTATTTTTTAAACCTCATGGTGACGACTACTGTAATACAAACTCTGCAGATGCAGAAGACGACATTAGAACATAGTTTCTTCCTATTGCAAGGAATTCCTCTTATAAGAAAGAGATGGTATGGAATAGCTCAACAGGGCCTTGATAAATTCAGCAGTTCTTGTTAATTGAATGCTATTTAATAATAATTCTAAGCAGAAATTATTTATAGCAGCAGTAAGGTAACACCATTGTTTGTTACACGACCTTGATAAAAAAATTGCATAGATACTAAAAACCAGAAGACTCTCAAGTTTGGCCAAATCTTCATCCAAGTTTTGTGCAGACTGAGGGATTCAAAATTATCTGAGAATTATGTTCTTAAGAACCTTGTGAGTACTGAGACCAGTATTTCTGTCTTTCTATCAGTCTAGAGGCAGGGAGAAGTAGTAAGAGGCACTCTGGCCTCTAAAGAACCTGGAAATTCTGCAGTGATGCCTGTTTTCCTCTCAACCATTGTCAGCTGGTAGCTTGCTACCAGGCCAGAAATCTGATATGCGCTTTCCAGAGGAAAAGTGGTATTTAACTCTGCATGACCAAACGCACTTAGGGGATGCACTGCCCAGTCATTCAAATGCCACATGTAAGATTCTTGGTTTTCATGTCCAGTAAAGGAGAGGTGTATTCCAAATTCTTAGTTTACATCCAGCAGGGAAAAAAGTACACAGTCTAAAACAGATGGAAAACATCAACCTGCAGGCATTTAAGAACATATTTAAATATCTCTTGTATTTCCCAAAATGCACCCTGTTAACTCTGTTAGCACTGGATCAAAAGTGTGTGTGGGAAAGTTTTTTATCATAAACAAAAATCTTTTGTTCCGATGCTCCTCAACCGCAGTAGAATGTTGGTAATTTTTTAACAAGCTGAAACAAATCAGCAGCTCAGCAGAATCTTATATTTTTAGCATCTGTAACAGCAACAACAAAATCACACAGACACAGAGATCTTCTTCCTCTTCTTTGTGATGCCTATTTTAAAGCAGACAGAGCAGAGGACATTAGTGTCCTCTGCATCGTCCCAAACAATTAAATAGTAAGAGTGGTCCAACAGGCTTTGGTTCTGGTTTGGGGTTTTTTTTGCAGTGTCAGGTGCTCTGAGTTGTCCCGTCAAGGTTCCTTCCTACTAACAACCACTTTATAAAATCGTACTTGATATTTCCTATTAGAGCTGCCTTACAGACAAATAACATTTAAATCAAGATAGGTGGGAAACCTTTTAAAGATGAATTAGCTAAATGATTGCTCTTTTTAAAGTATCAGTTATTTTAATTTAAGTTTTTTAAAACATGACTGATAGGGATCTTTAGCGGACATAAAACTGTACAGGAAAATTCTGGTACATGGAGGAAAAGATCTGATGCATAGAAAAGAGTCATTTCAAATGCAGAAGGGCAATGGTTGCACACCTGTTGTGTTGGCATGGCATAATAAAGTCTTGCAAGAAACAGTTGCTTCTGTATCACACATTTGTGTGAGAACATGAAAATTATTTTCTTGTGTAAAGAGATCTCTAGAAGTTATGGCAAAGCTACAGTGATTTTGGTGAGTTACTACCTCAGTTGAGTTTTTCAGCTAGAGAATTGGATTGTCCAAGAAAAAGTACTCAATTCTACTCTTTGGCAGCTTGTAGAGAAATATTTCAGATGTAAGACTCTTTGTCCATATCATCATACAAATAAGGTTGAAAGCCTGGGACAATGTAACACGGATTGCATTTTGAAAACCTAATCGCAGATTTCCAATGAGAAAGATCACGTTTCCTCAAATACATTTGTGTTGATTTATTCCGCCATATCCTGGTTATTTTATAGGCATTGTCCTTGCCCCGCAGGGCTTTCACCCTAACATAGGCTGTGGATTGGCAGAAAAAAGGAGAGCATGCAAATAATAGTGCAGTAACTGGACGTACATAATAACTTGGTCATTCTGCAATGGTTCCAAATAGATTATGTCATGGATGGCTCTGTCAGTATAGAAAGTTATTCTCATTTAATGTGCAGACCAGTCTCCATGTTCGAAACCTCTGAAGTGCCTTCACATAGGCCTTTTCTTTTTGTGCCAGGCACCCCTGTGTCTATGCTGAGATCACATTCCAGTGAATCAATTCAGGTTCCTTAGTTACTCAATTTAAATTCCCATATGCCCTAATAAAGCCCCCAAATGAAGAATTAAAGTAATAATACATCAGTTCTGCAGCTCTACCAATAACCTTACCTATCAAAGTGACAATGCATCAATCAAGTTGACATACAGCTAGTATCAACCATTAAAGTAACTGTTAAATTAATGTCTACTAAAAAGTGCTGCTTCCATTAGCAAAGGTTTTATCCGTGTCTCCTTTCTCCATGCTGCCTATCTCACTTTGCTAATCCTGTCTCTCTCACCTCTCGCTGTTTGTTTGTTGAGTTTTTTCCTTTCTCTTTCCTCTTCTGCTGTGTGTCCTTCTATTTTTCATTTCCCTTCCCTGTTCTTCTCCTGTTTCATCTCTCTTGGTCCGTAGATGTTGATTGCAGCAGTTCTCTCTTATCTGTTACTATCCTGGATGAATCTTTCTGACTGTTTTACCCTGAGACAGAATAATGCCATTTAGTCAGTCTTGCACCTGTCATAGCTGCTAAATGTAATGTTGGTGCAGGAAGGTAAGAGTTTAACCTTTGTGCCTGTCTCCATTTCCTGTATCTAAATGGGGAAAAAAATATTTGTTTGTGTCTCAGGCTGACAAGGTTAAATTCACTAATATTTTACATTAAGCTTTACATCACCTGATAGGAATCTGTATAGAGTAGGAACGTTTGCACTTTTGGATGTTTTCAATAGTGCATGTATGATGTACTACTGCAAATCTCACTATCTTTCCATTAAAGTGTCGTGGAATATAAACACTAAGGTGCCATATGGTAAGTTAAAAAGAAAAGGCAAAGTTTTCTATTTAATTGAATTGTGTAAGAAAATGAATAATGTAATCTGAACAATATCCACTGGATTTTTTTTTTTAAACCTTCAATTCAATTTACCTTAGTCTGTGCCAATATTTTTATTTCCCAGTTGCTAGAGAGTATATTTTTGACAGCACATAACAATATAATTCAAGTGGTTAGAGGCAAAGCTTGAAGAGTTTGCAGCTGGATAAGGGCACATATGGGAAGTAGCAGAGTATGATCTGAGATTCTGAGAGACATATGGTGGCTGTATATTTTGTTGTTGTTGTTGTTGTTGTTGTTGTTGAAGCAGATATTCCCAATAATCATGGAAAGACTAATCAGACTGCCTGGCATTGAAACCTTGCCAGCCTTGGAGCCAAGTATTATTAAATTTCTGGTTCTTGAAAAAGACTGCTTAGAAGTCAGTAAGTAGGAATTTCACCAAGGAGAAGTGTTTTATGTTTTATATAGGGTAAATGGTGTTTACACAACAAAATTCCTTGGCACTGTTGCTAGCAGGAAGGCTTCCTGAAAACCTTTCAAGATAGCTCTCATCAAAGCTCTTGACAATTTTAAAAATCAGGTTTCAGGGGAGAGCAAGTGTTTTGCTATAGTAGTTTTCCTCAGAAAAGTTATGGCACCCATCATCCCTACCAAGTGTAGCAGGAACAAAAAAAAGCTATGTTCACACAGCTGTTGTCATCCCCCTCTACCTTTCCTAGTGTAACAGAGTGCCAGCCTTAGTCTCCCTGGTTTTAACTCCAAGGTGCTCTCTTTCCTCTTATCCATGCTGTGGCTTCTGGTCTTTCTTTCTGTATGGTATTGACAAATGAAGGATTTACATCAAAGAGAGGTAGTACTCCCAAAATACTATATTGCAGTGTATGGGCAAATAATTATTTTGTTGAGGTAAAAATGAGGATAAAGCTGCTTCTTCGTGCTCCTTTGATCTGTGGATTTCAAAGCACTTGAAAACATTAATGTGTATTAATTATCTCCATTTTCCACCTGGAGAAACTGAGCATACAGGCTGTGGACAGACATTCTCATTTTCAGATACCTGCGTGCCATTTGGAGGTAGTTATCGCAAACTGCCGCTGAAAGTTACAATCACAGCTTTGCCAGTGAAAAGTACCAGATGAGCACTACCAAATTCCTACTCACTTTGCTAGAAGTTTTAAAAAGTCACTGAAGGTGCTCTGATTTTGACCAGTCTGACTTTGCTCCTGCCAGCAGTATTGTGGAAGCAGTGGTCTCTGGAAGAGAAATCTTAGTGGAAAGCTGAGTGTTAAAATGGGAGATGTTTAAACTGCTGTGTTTTACCTTGTAGTTGGTGTGTGTGGAACTGTCAGAGATGGTCAACTGCCAGGTGGGATGGGCATCAACTCAGGAGAAAGACCCCAAGTCTCAATGTCTACACATGTATACACAGGGAATTCAGCAGCAACTCAGCTGATCAGCCACTTGCCTCTATTTTAGGGTGAGCCAGATTATTCTTAGGGCACTCTCTCATTGTATTGACTAGATCTTCACCAGCTATAATAGGAGCTTAGACACTTCCATAAGGGAAGTCTCAGTCTGCAAGCTGAATTCCACCTTCACTAATTTGTCATAGTGTATCAGTGTGCTTGCTTGCGTTCACAAGCCTGAGCCCTTATAGGCAGACTGTTTTCTTTGTGGTCACACAGTAAATCTTTAGCAGAGGCAGGAAGAAGATCCCTTGACTCCTAGCCCTGTGTCCTGTCCGCAAGATCGTTCTGCTTCTCACAACAAACTTAAGGGAATTTTACAATTTCAAATTCCATGCTAACCCTGAGCGTGCTAAATGTACGTGTATTTCTGTGGTCAACTTTACTCATAGGGATTGTTTCAAAAACCCATAGAGGTTTCAAAACACAGACAGCTTGCAAGCACATTTTGTTGCTTTAATTTAATTTCCTGGTGAAAAATTTGCCAGTGTGAGTGAGCTCTGGTGTTGTAGTGGTTTTAGCAGTGAAATTTCTGTTGCCCACAAAATGCAGTCCTCATCTGTGTAGTTGGTTGGGGTCATTACTTTGTCTGGTAAAGTAGTCCATCGGAAAAGGAGGCCCTCTTGTACCAGGCACCATGTATTTAGATTTCCTCCCCCATTTCTGTTTCTTCATGAAAAAACAAGTTTCCACAAAGGTGGAACTTTGCTGCTATTACCACTGTCCTAAGAGGTGATGGCTTTTAGTGGTGGTTCTGTGACTGGTCTTGTTGTGCAGTCTTGCAATACACTTGTTACACCTTGCAGAAAATGTCTAATTTTTAGTTCTTTGCTCCGTATCTTTTACAGTACTAGTATATTCCCCTTGTGTCCCTATTCAACATCAGACTAAGTCCTGTGGGATGCTTGGTCCGATAATAAGTTGTAGTTTTAAGGCCAAATGTGTAGTTTCTGCAGCAAGGTATTTTTAAACGAAGCAGGCCTGAGAAAGTGCTAAGAACTGTAATCGCTGTTGACTGAGAAGAAATGACAGAAAGGGGACACTACAGAACATCTCTTGAGCTGGGTATTTTTTTAGAAATAACCCATGTCCTGAGTTTTAGAAGAGCTGTGAATGATAGCAAAATGCCTTTTGTGTGGTAGTGTTTTTTATTCTAAATGAGTGCTGTTGTACACTATACTTTGGAAATGGATTAGCAAAGGAAACAGGATCATTGGAGCTTAAAGCAGCTTTACATTTGGACAGCTTCCCTATTAATATAATTTGCCTACAGAAGTAGTCAGAGATGCATGTTGGTATCTTAACCCTTCTTGCGTATGGTGATTTGCACGGAGGTGGAAGTCTGAACCCTATGTGACAGTCCCACAGCTGCTGAATATTAAGAATTACTTTTTGGTGTGCTTTTTAGAAAACTACTGATCTCAAGAAATGGTGATCTTGGGTGTAAACTGAGTGCTAATTCTTTCTTCAGTCTTCATGGAGTCTACAGGAAACTTCTGCTAACAAATAATGAGGCCCTGAGCTGTGTAACACACATGTATGAGATTTAATTTCCCAAGCAGAGCTCAGTTGTACCATCCATGTCTAGTCTTCTGGGGTGAAAATGGTATTTCTCACTCAAGTCCAATTGCTTGGCCATTGTGCATTAAATCTGAACATGCTGCAATGTGGAGAGTTCAGTATTATGTTATCAAATGTGTTTAAAACATTTTTATTTTGAAACTTACTGTTGTGTTGAGCCAAGTGATTCAGCATAGTTCAAGATTTCCTCCCCTGGGTAAATTTTAGGTAAATTTAAATTTCAGTGTGATACCTCAGATGAGGGCTACCCTAATTTTGAACAAGCCTTTGATTTATAGACACTAACATGCCAGTAGTATCTATGCTCTCTCTGTTGTGAACTGGCCCAAACGTTTAGGTGGAGCTCCAAAGGACAAGTAGGAATTTCCTACTTCCAGGTTTTCTAGTTGCTATTCTTCCTAATGTGTCGGTTTTTTTGAGTTTGTTTCCTGTAATGCAGATGTGTTCTGTAGGCACAGGAGCCGTCAGGGAGAGGTTTGGCTGCCCGCTAGAGCTGTTGGCAGGTTTGCTGGAAAGGGTAGAATTACAGCTGCTGCGGCGCAGCTTCTGGAGGGAGGTTTGTGGCACTGTCAGCATTGCAGTTTCAAATGCATGTGTACTCTGTAATTGTGGAATAAAAATGACAAAGGAAGAGGAGGGCCTGCTAATTACTAATAGTAATGTAAGTTACTGTGTGTGCAGGGATCCTAAAAGGTAATTTTCTATGTTGTTTTTTTTCCCTTTGGAATCTTTCTGTCAAACATATTAATTATAAATATAAGCCCAGACTTTTGTTCTGAATCTAAACTATCAGTGTCATTGGAAAGCAGTTCTGTTTTCTGAATACTGTGGAGGTACAGCTATTGTTTAAACTGTGGTTTCTGAGCACAGCTTCTAGCTTCACTGACAGTAATAGGACACAAGCAAAACTAGGGGAAATTGTGTTTTAGGTGCTCAAATTTAGAGCCTTACAATGCTTTTGAAAGTGAGACTTAACATGCTGCTCTCTCTTAACTGTTATTTCCCTGATTTGTAGAAGGCTACAAATATCACATTCCCCAATGTGTTAACGTGTTTTAAATAAAGCACTGACATGGCTGGCAGCATGTTTCAGCATTTGTCTGAGCTCTTCCCTAAATAGTGTCTGTCTCAGCAGCACTGTGAGGATAAATTAATATGGTAAAGAATATCGTAGGTTGCTAAAAGTGTGGGATTTTACAATTACATAGGTAGGTAGGTACCTGTACCATATTCTTACAAGAAATTTGAAGGAAAATTTGAGGACTCTCTAGTCTGTTTTCAAAAGAAATGAGGCTTATGTTTCTTTTTTAACTTCCTCTCAAATATGGTCAAAACAAAGACAGGAGGCTAAATTTCGTGAGTTCTGTTCTCATAGAGTAACTTGTGGGGCATTTAGAGTCTGAGCTGAAATTTTACTTATTTTAAATTCACAATACTCTTGCATAAACTTTGGGCTCAGCAGTAGCAGGATGGCAATAAGGAACAAGGCTTTCCTTCGTGTTTTGTGAGTAGCACAATGTATTTGAATTTAAGAATTTAACCAGACAGCTTACTCAGATTTTTGTCCATTGGTCTGTTCCAGTAGCAGCTCTAGTCCATGAGGAGATGATTCTTGGAATGACATCTGGCTCATTTCTATTTGCCTTATAATCCTTTACATACTCATTTTTCATGCAAAGTCCTATACTATTTTTCAGTAGCTCTGAGCTTCCAGATTCATCACCTCTGCTCAAGACAGACTTTTGGTCATGCTTTGCCCCCAGCTACTGAAATTTTCCCACTATTTGATATGAATTCTAACTTCTCTCCAGAGGCACCTAGATTTTCTGTTTTATAAAACCTTCCTAAGTTTCATTGACTGTTTTCTTAATGAAGTCTCCCAAACGTCAAAGCTATTTCACCAGGTATACTTAGGAGAAGATAGCTCAAGCACCTATATTATGCAAGTATTTAAGTTAATCCTCCTCTTCATCTTTCCAAGACCTAGATTCTTAAACTGGTCAATGCAGAAGACCGGATGTTCTTATGGATGCTTTGCATGATATCATGGAGCTAAAGCTAAAAGTACTAATTCAAGCATAAAAACATGCAGTAATTGTTTTTTCCTTGTCTTTTGCAGTGCAATTTTCCAGAGAACCAGGATGGCTAGAAGGCACACTAAATGGCAAGAGAGGACTTATTCCACAAAATTATGTTCAGTTCTTATAGCTCTGTGCATTGAACGCCAAGAAGGTGTACATGGTATCCATGGATTTTTCTTAGAGTCACTTCTCTCTACTTTAGTGACTGCGTTTAATCAATGAAGATCCTGACTATGGGTTGAAGATCCTAATCTGTATAAAGACATAAAGCGTTGCCAAATATGAATTACAAAAGAAGATTCTTTAAGGGCTGGTATGGGGAGGGGGGAGGCAGGAAAGGGGGGTGGAGTGATTAATTTTTTATATAGGGTGCTTTTTCAGTTGTAAAGAGCAGTAGTGGTATGTTTGTTTGCAAGATAACTAGCATTTTAAGTCAAATATTTGGTTCATCTGTGACTCAGCTATCAGTTGAAGAAGATTTTTATAAACTTAGTGTCCTGGAGATTATGCATCAATAACCAGCATTTTTTAACAGAGTATTATTTGGGCATGAAAAATACTGTTGGATAAAAAAAGCTGTCATGCTGACAATTAAATTCTATTTCAAAGTAGAATAGACAATATGGAACAGACACCAGCAAGTAAAATAATAGATTTCAAGACATGACATTTTTCAAATGTCTTCAAAGAGCACATTCATTTATGTTGTGTGTGTGATTTCATTTGTTTTGTAAAGGTAAGACACATGAACTTTTATTACAGGCTCCTATATGTCACGGTTCCTTTGCTACTCAAGGATATCACTGTAAATGAAATAAAATGTTATTTGCTATTTGACCTAAGTCATTCCAAAGTTGGAGAATATTTTGCTCTGGTTCTGTAAGTTACGATGTGAAATAATTATTGGCAGCTCTATGCAGTCACCCGCAAGCAAATGGATGGGGAACTTTCCTCACTTAAAAAAGGCAATTCTGCAAGTTCAAGGCAAAAAAAAAAAAAAAAAAGATAATCGTTGGCTCTGATCCTCATGCATCCTTGAGGCATCTTGCATTTTCTCTCGCTGGCTGGCTGGCTCCTCCTTGAGCTTCCCTGTCTTCCCTGTAATTGTTGATTGTAAGGTCTTAGTGATGCTTTGTAGTATCAGAGTCCTCAAGTAGCTGCCTCATAATTTGTAGAACTATTTAAGTAGGAAGAGAATTATCTGTGGTCATAGAAAAAACTTCCAGAAATCTTGTGGTGTATAAATCTGTGCTTTGTGATTTAAAAAGAAAATGAAAAAAAAAAAAGTGCAATTCCTTGTTAGTCTTTGTATTTTTCTCTTCTTGAAGTAAGACCCTCTGGGAGGCAGTAGAGAGGATGCAGGAAAATATGATGGGGTAACATGCTAATAAAGGCTCACTTATTTGTTAAATTGGACTCTGGATTTTAGGTCATTTACTGCAGATATACTTAGCTTGCAAGTTTTTCTAACTAATGTGATTAGTAAACCAGTTAATGGTTAATGCTGCCTTAATGTTGGGATGGCTTTTTCTCCCCTTAGGATTTAACTCCATACCATTATTTTGTTCCTTTGCCCAGACTGCATAGACCATTGGAGTATGCACAAATCATTTCCAGATGGAGCAGTGATGGGCCAAGTCAGTGCAGCTCTCCAGCACTAAACCTCACAGCTTGGAGGCATTTCATTTGGTGTATTCTCATGGTGGTTGAGCAGTGACTCTCTGCCATATAGCTTTTAGGCAATTCTTGTCTTGGCATAGTGGCTAAGTGACCCAAGCACTGAGGATTACTTTTGGACTTCTGTGAAGATCAAGTTCTTTAATTTGCTTCTTGACTCAGTATTAAGTAAATAGTTGCACCAGTGCGTACAGAAGCAGATTGCAGGTTTCCTTACGCTGATTTGTCCACATGGCAAAGCACTGTTCTGGTTCGGTATTGTGTCACCTGGGCCCACAACTAATTGGTGGCCGTAATGAGTCATTCTGGAGGCAGCAGGGTATTTGTGTGGCCAGGTTCAGTCTTCATGGCTACCAGTTGGTGAAAATGGTGAAAGAAGAGGGAGAATGTAAATTTTTGGTTTGAGCCTGGCAGGTGTGGCAGTGAGGTATGCTGGCTCATCAGGTAGTGAAGCTGTGATAACTCAATGCTTACAAGCTTTTTAAGTCACTTCCATTTGTTTTGTTGTGTTTTAAACGTGCAGTGCATGTTGGATCTTGTTCTGGCTGCTGCCTTCCAAAACTCTCAATGTATTTCTCAACTTTGCCTCTGTGGTTTGGTCTAGTGGGTTTTTGGTGGTGTTTGGTTTCTTTTTTCCTTTTAACTGAGGTAGTTTAAAAAGGCAGATTTTATATA
>NW_010207872.1:0-3801 GCF_000695765.1 Mesitornis unicolor
CCCATTTTTAGAAAAGCTCTTTTAACATGTTAAGACTATCAAGTAATTTGAGTAATATATTCTTTTAATAACTGTACTTGTTTTCTTAACATAGTACTAAGTTTTGATATTAAAGTACATAATAAAGTGGAAGACTATTTTCTTTTTTCAAATTGTAATTACTCCATGTTAGTTGAATAAATAGTACTAAACATGAAAAAATATAAGGTGGGAACATATAATATTACACATGGCCATAGAAGTTAAAGTCAAAATTCAAGAAGGCATCACCATAGCATTTTTTGTATGCCTGTAAAACGCGAAAAATGAAACATCAGAAATAATGGAGATTGCAAAGTTATGAAGCTATCAGCTCTATAAATGGAGGGTCATATATTCTTTGCCAAAATTAAAATAAATATCTGCTTACTTTGGTTAATGTATCTTTTTCCCAGACAGTTGCACTTATTGCTAAGTAAGGCATATATGTGACTAAATCTAGAAAAGTTAAAGACTCATTGTTCTTTTTATAATTATCAGTGAATCTAAGCTATAAGCTTAGAAGAAAAACTTCCAGAGATTGCTGCAGGCCTAGTGGAGACAAAGAAAGCAGAACCACATCATCTATGTAAAATAAGACAAAAATACAAGTCATTAAACAGCTGTGATAGAAATAAAACAAGAAATATCTCATAACATCTCTATTTATATGCTGTTTGGCTGCGATTTCTATGTAAATTATAGGAAACCTTCATGAGGTAGTTACAGATGTAGAAACATGCATCGTTGAGGAGTCTGTGAGGAATTGAAATGATAATAATATGCTTAATGGATTTCAACATCCAAATCCTTCAGTTATTGGACCATTAATCCTATAACAAAGCCCTGTCAATATGACCATCTTAAATGAAATATGTTTTACAAACACAGTGTTTCCAGGTATACTAAAACAGTCCTTTCAGACAGTACATATATATATATACACACACTTATTTTCGTGTGAAGGTTTCACCAAGTCATTCTGTAAAGAATGAAACAAATGGTAGTCTGATGGTGCCAGGTTTGGCAATTATGGTGGATGTGGTAACACGTCCCATTCAAGCTGCAACAATTTTTGATGAGTGACCAAACTTGTATGTGGTCGAGCATTATCATGGAGAAACACAACACCTTTGCGATTCACCAATTCCGGATGCTTCTGTTTGATGGCATCATTTAGTTTATCTATTTGACAACAGTTCACATCTGAATCAACGGTTCAGTTCCTTGGAAGCAATTCAAAATACACAATGCCTTTGAAATCCCACAAGGGTGACAGCATAACCTTCCTTTGATGAATATCTGCTTTTGAAAGGCTTTGAGATGGCTCATCACGTTTGCTCCATGATCTTTCTCATCCATCGTTGTTGTAGATGATCCATTTTTCATCACCTGTTATCATACATTTCAAAAATGGTTCATTTTCTTCAGCCTGGCCTCACAGGGAAGGTGTTCCACCCCTCTGATCATCTTCATGGCCTTCTTCTAGACTCCCTCCAACAGCTCAGTGTCCTTGTGTCGGAGGCTCCAGAACTGGACACAGCACTGCAGGTGGAGTCTCACCGGAGCAGAGCAGAGGAGCAGAATCCCCTCCCTGGCCCTGCTGGCCACACTTCTTGTGATGCAGCCCAGGATGGGGTTGGTTTCTGGGCTGCAAGCGCCCATTGCCGGCTTATGTTGAGTTCTCTATCACTGACACCCCCAGGTCCTTCTTCTCGGGACTGCTCTGAGCCATTCTCCGCCCAGCCTGGGATTGTGCTTGGGATTGCCTCAACCCCATATGCAGGACTTTGCACTTGACCGTGTTGAACTTCATGAGGTTTGCACAGGCCTGCCTTTTGTTAAAGCCAGAAGAGTAACAATATCCTATTTTTTTTTTAAAATACATATAACATGCAGATATACATATACATATACATATACATATACATATACATACACATACACATACACATACACATACACATACACATACACATATACATATACATATATGAATGAGCAGAACGTGTCTTTGACATACGAATCTCTAAAATATATATTTTCCCTAATAAAATATTTGGCCAATGGTTCTCAATAAATATTCATAACTTTATTAAAAATTAAATAAATTATATATGATACAGCATTTACATAATTTATATAGTAATAATCCTGATTTGTGCATTCCTGAATCCAGTCCCTGAATCCAGCTCCTGTCTGCTGCTGAGTCTGCTCTGGGACTTATCCAGTATCTGCAGTGCCTTTGATGACATAATCATCATTGAGGGTGGTAGGGAGGAGGATTTGCTATTCAATCTGTATATATTTGTATATATTTTAATATTTCCCTATTTCAATTATTACCTTCATTTTATTGCATCATTAATCCTATTTTAGTTTTCTTCTCCAACCCACAAGTCTCTCTCCCTTATTCTCTTTCTCTTCCCCTTCTGAGAGAGGGAGAGAGCATTTGTCTTTCATTTACTGGACAGCCTGGCTCTAAACCTTGACATATGGCTAAGCAGATTCAGATTTTGATTTACGTAAATTTTTCTTGAGCTGAGGTTAAAAATAAAAATGTTAAAACTCTGAAAACTTTTGAATCATAGAAAAATTTAGGTTGGAGTAGATTTTCAGACTATCCAACCCTTTGCTCAAATCTGACCCAGTTAGAGCAGCCTGCTCAGAGCCATGTACAGCCGACTTTTTAACGTCTCCAAGGATGGAGACTCCATAACCTCTCTGGGCATCCTGTTCCACTGTTGATTACCCTCATAGTGAAAAAGAGTTTCCTAATGCCTATTTGGAATTGTCTATGTTCCAACTGGTGTTTACTGACTCTTGTCCTATCACTGCACCTTTGTGAAGAGCCTCACTTCATCTTCTCTGTGCTCTTCTATTAGACAGCTATAGACAAAGATAAACAAGTTACCATCTCAGCCTTTTGTTCTCCAGGTCAAACAGACACAAGTTCCTCCAGCTTCCTTGTACACCGTTGTTAGGTTATGTTGATTTTTGTAACGCAAATTTTAACAAAATATGGAAAAATTTGTGTATTATGTCAGTTTTTTGATAAAACTACATATGCCTTTCATTGTATGTGGCTAAGCAGACTAAAATGATCTCTCTGCTTTCACAATGATTGTCTAATTAATGTTCTGGTACAAAATTGTACTATCATTACCAAATTACTTAATGAGTAAAAATTTGGTATACCAGCTTATCTCTTCAATAGAATGACATGTAACTGTAACTGGTAATTAGTTTATATAGAATTTGCACTCTTTCAGTAAGTTTGTCTAAAGAATTTTGCTGTTTGGTTTGGAAATCTACTTTAGTAATTCTGTTGATTTCTATATTACCAAATGCATTTTTTTAATATTAACTACAGCTTTGTACATTACATGCACAATAGCTAACAATGGCAAGCAAAAATGATCTTTACTAGGTAGCCCTTACTGAAACCTTCATGTGATGACTAATAAAGGCATAAAGAGATGACATGGCCGCTGAATGCTTAGATGATAGCCAAACCTTTGGTGTTTCTGAAGGAGAGTATGTTCAGTTGAAATACTGGGCTTTCCATTAAGATTGTAGGTACATATTTTTTCATTAGGACAATTTATTTGCAAGAAAATATATTCATAGCAGCTAATTAGGAAATCAGGTTGAGTAATGAGAAGTTTAAGGATAACTGAAAAATGTAAGCATTGCCTCAGAAAATGTAAGTAAAATTAATGGATGAATGGTGGATGTTGTCTGCCTTGACATCTGTAAAGCCTTTGACACAGTCTCCCACAG
>NW_010207873.1:0-5447 GCF_000695765.1 Mesitornis unicolor
TAAACCGTGTCCTGAAGTGCCACATCCACACCAGCACCCCAAAGGGTGTGTTCTTATCCACCAAGTGAGGGGACAAGCCCAGAGCAGCAGCTCTTTGGAGTCCTGATCCAGCAGATCTGTGCCCCTTGGACCACACTGCCTGAGTGAGGACTCCACCACCAAAACACCCCCCTGACAGCCTTAAAGCTGTGCTTGCTCTGCTCCTTTCACCGCATCTTCTCAGCGTGACCTGTGTTCAAGTATAGCCACTCTTTTTTTTGGGTGATACCCATGTTGGAGATGCAAACAGAAGCCCCAGGAGACCGGTTATTTCCCATGGTGAGTGGACACTGAGTTATTTTCAATAAGGCTAAGAGAAGAGCCAAGGGCCATGCAGGAAATCGATAGCAGAGAAGAAGACTGGAAACCCATGTTCTCGCTTCCCAGCCTTGTTCTTGGGTTACATTTATGCACCCTTTTGAACACCAAGAAAGAATGAATCAGTCCCTGGAGAGGCCAGCCTCCCTCCGACAGCGTAGAAGAAATTTAGCCGATGAAGCCAGAATAGGCTCCCTGTAAAGCTGGAAATAAACCCAAAACCTCTGTGGACCGAAGCGCACCGAAAAGCAGCTTCTGGCTCAGGAAGCGAATTCTTCGGCAGTGGCTGTTGCATCACTGTAGGAAAGAGAGGAAAACAAACGGTTTGGTGCCTATAAACAAGGGCTATTGTTAAATGGACTTGAGGATTTTTGTGGAGACAGCATCAGGTTTCAGGCTTCCTGCTACTAAGTAAACGCTCGCCGATGCGTGGAGGCTGCCGCTGTCTCCCAGTTCGCAAAAGGAAAAATTGTTGCTATGTTAGAAATGTAACAATTATCATCCTTCCTCCCCAGCATCTGAACCTCGACTCGCCTTGAACCCCGTCCGAGCTCCAGAACAAGACCAAGAGAAACACAGATGCAAACGTCGTGGCTGGAAGCTAAAAAAGAGGGATGTGTTTATTCACCCGGCCGGGCTCCAGTTCACCTGTGCTGGCTTCATAGCACGGTTTGGGCTGGAAGGGACCTCAAAGCTCACCCAGTCCTGAACTTTAGCTGCTCTGATTGCACCAGAGCACATTTGTGGATGTATTGACGTATTGTACTGTCCCATCATCACATTGCTGATTTGCTCTGCTCTCTTCTCTGCACCTTCCAAAGATGCTTTAGGTAAACCTTGGCATGATTGAGACAAAAGAAACCACTTGTGGCTATTTGAAGTCATCTCCAGCCTTCCAGTGGTTTCATATAGCTGTGGTTTATGAATTGATTCATATAGATTTGAAATATAAAGTGAATTAATGCTTTTCTGGAGGCTCTGTAAATACCTATGGAAGATACATGGCAGAAGCCATCCATAAGGTGATCTTTTGGAATACATCACTCTGTTTTCAGGCCCTCTGCTGCTGCACATCCCATATTTAATTTCAGTAAATGAAAAGCAAGACTTTCTCAGGGTAAGAGGTTTGCTTAGGTTAGGAACCTTTTTTTTTTGGCTGGGTGTGTGTGTAAGAGAAGGCACAAGAGATTATTTAGAAAAGGTCTGAAATAGAGAGAGGTTTAAACTGCATGCCCTGCACAGAATGGCAAAGTTTCTCAGCATGCTGTACAGCTTGGCTTCTTCTCTCCCATTATTTTGTACCTGGGTTCGATGAGCTGGTCATGGATTATCCTCGGCTCTCACCTGTGTCCTGATAGCCCAGGGATGTGCTGTATTTTCAGATTTAAAGGGTTTATCATAAGATCACAGAATAAATGAAATTGGAAGTGACTTCTGGAGGTCCCTATTGCAAATCCTATCTAAAAACAATCCCCCCTTCCCCACTTTGGTGCCATCCACAACCTTGCTAGGGTGCAATCCGTCCCATCATCTGCACGATGAGACAACATGGAAAAATTAAGAACCCCAACGCACTCCTGCCAAGTTGCAGGGATCTCTTTTAAGCTCCTAAGCTGAGAATGAAACCAATGTGGCCAGAAAGGTGGATGTGGTTTATTCATGTTGAAATATTCCATTTGAGCCACCAAAAGTAAATACTATTCATGCCTTGGCACACTGGGCCTTGCAGCATAAATGCATTGAGGAGGCAAGGAAGGTGAATGGGAAGGTATTTGCCAAGAAGGCCATTTGGGCTACAGGGGACCCTGGCCACCCAAAGCACTCCTTGACTGGAGGAACCAGAGCTGTTTCCCCCTCCATGGTGAAGAAGCCTCTGGGATGGAGAGGAGCGGCTTTTCTAACAGCTTTTTGCAAAACTCCCCAGTAACAACTTGACTATACCTGCAACCTGCCCAAATTAGTGCTGGGGGGTTTCAGGAGAGTCAGTGGGACAAATAACTGAGTTCTGGGGAAAAATGCTTTGTAACTGGGGAGGCTAAGACCAGAGGTCTCCTTTGGCCAACGCTGCTGCAATGCCACGCTAGATGAGAGCGCTCCCATTGACATGCAGTGCAGATCCCCCTTTCCTTCTCCGTTCCTTGAACCCCTTCCCTGGAAACCCAGCTTGACCTCGTGTAGCTGGAAGAAGCTTGACACAAGCATCTGAGAGCTTAAAGCAAGACAAAAGCTGTTCCTGTAAAATCTGTCAGGACTGATCGAAACCATATTGGCTGCTTCAAAACTTGAAAGGCCTTAATCTCCGAGGGACAGCGCGACTGAGGCTTGCAAGATTCTCAGCCTGGTTATCTGCCTTCGCAGCCTGCATCTGGGTGGATTTAACCTCGATCCTGCCTGTTGAAGCAGCCACTGGATGTGTGCAGCCCATCTCGGGATCGGGGGGAGGGAAGGCTTATGTTCCCGCTTGTCTTGAAAGGAGCCATCAATCATCCCCTCAAGAAAACACCCCCCGAATCTAAACAGCATCCATGGCAGCTGCTCGAGCCCTCATCCATTATTCCCCCTGCGCACAAACAGAGATTCCGTTGTGCTTAAATTAAAAAAAAATAAAAAATTAAAGAAAAGAAAGGAAGAGAAAGAAAAGCCCTACCGAACTCCGAAGTTCTGAAAGTTCACTGGGAAGACACGTTCAGGCGTACGAGACGCCCATGGCTTGTGGCCAGCTCAGGGTGACCTGTGGGCTGCTCCCCCATGGGGACTCGGGTTACATGAGCCATCCTGTTCCTTCCAGACGCTCCCATTAGCGCCCGACGCCTATCGATCATCCCGCCAGCGATCCCGCCCGAGGAGCACGGTCCTGTCCGCGCATCGGCCCCGTGTGTCCCTCCCTCTGCCCTGGCCGCCCCTCGGGACGTCGTGCCCCAGCTCCAAACCTCGCTCCTCCAGGCGCTGAGCTCATCCCTCTGTCGTTACATGGTTTGTTTTTCCTTTTTTTTTTTATTCTTTTTCCCCTTCTTTTTTTCCCCTTTTCACTCCCAGGCTGCTGACATGTAGATTTATAGCCAAATGTCAAAGCTCTCTGGGTCTTGGACTAGTTCTACTTACTCTGGGAAACTTCTGGAAAAAGAATTCGTGGGCTGGAAGGGCTTAAATGCATCTGTGGCAGATTCAGCTCCTTGCTGTTAGCACCCTTCAAAAGAGCTGAATGCAGGCCAGATTTTGTTTATTTTTTTCCTCTAAATCCTCTCCCCCCACCACCTTTTTTTGTCCTCCAGTGAGGAAAAAGAGAAAAGCCTGGTGGAACCTCCATCTCCTTACTCCATTTCTTCCCCTTTCAGCATCCTATCGTGGTTGATTTTTTTCGTCTAAATCCTCTCCCCCCACCACCTTTTTTGTCCTCCAGTGAGGATACAGAGAAAAGCCTGGTGGAACCTCCATCTCCTTACTCCATTTCTTCCCCTTTCAGCATCCTATCGTGGTTGTGTCTAACTCCACCACTCCCTCCCCTGCCTCCTCCAGCACCTCCTCAGCATCCCCATAAAAGGGGCTCGGTGGCTGCTGGAATTTCCTTCCCGTCACGACGATGGCCATGGCAGTTAGCAGGTCCTAATTCACGCTCTCATGCATGAAGACTTGGCTACTGCTGCTCTGTTCTCACCAGTCTCAGGGTGGAAATTCCTTCAGAAGCCGTAGGCCTCGCTGCTGCCAGCCGGCAGGGTAATGATCCAGAACTAGAGTCACCACGTTCATGGCTAGTTTAACAACCTATTTTATTTCCAGCACCACGCACTCCTTGCCTAACTCTCAGAGGTATCTAGTTTTAGACTGGAAGCCCCATTTTACCCTGGAAAGGTCAAACCTCTATTCATCATTAAATTCTCATTTGAGACTGCAGGTCTAGCTCTGAAACCAGGGCAAAATGGGGGTAACTTGGGCTGGAAAGGCCATGAAGATGCACAACCTGTCGTTTCACAAAGGTGTGAGTCCTACAGCTCTCCCTGATGACCCAGACCTGTCCTTCATCCCCTGACAAAGCAAAATCATGGTCTTCCTCCTGCTTTGTGGACCTGTGCCACAGATACGTCCTGGGAATTTCCCAGGAGCAGACCTTGAGGGGAGAGCACCAGAAGGTCCTGCGTCTTTGAGAAAAGTCATGCAGCCACTTGTCATTCTGCAGTCAGAAAGAAAACAAACAGAGGTTTCCACTTAAAGTGCGTTTCATAACTCTGCAGACTGCACTGACTGGGGCTTTGGCATCTGCATGGGAGCACAGATGCCCAATGCACATCCAGATCTCTGCACCACGAACACCTTAACATAGGGGTCTATGCCTGGGAGCCGGATCCTGTTCCTTAACTAAGATGGGAAGAATCTCAGTAGTCACCCTCACAGGAGTGGGCCATGTAAAATCCATTTTCTTGCCCTAGGGAGATACAAGACCCACACTCATCTTTCAATGGTATCCCATTCGTTTTATCCTTTTCATCACACTGCTTAAGGCCCCCACCCCTTTATTACCTCCAGTGGTGTTAACATCTCTCCTGCAATAGCTGCCCAGCAGAAGGTGTAACTGGTCTCTGGTTGAGAAGGTTTCAGCCCGAGAATAAATTCTATCCCCAGATAGACCCAAAGTGTGATTGACAGGATTTATCCCTTGGTCTGTAAAATTTACTGAGTAGAGACTTCTTCTTATTCTGTTGCTCCAAGAGCTTCACTGAGCTCTGAGCTGGTTTGTGTGTGCTTAACTCGTAACAGACCTGGAGGCAATGGTGGGATAAGGGGAGAAAACCAAAGGAATGTGGACTTGGGAGGAACTGGAAGGGACCTGGATTTGAATGGGCTGTAACTCTTACCCCAAATTCAGACCAAACTGGAATATTTCCTACTGCTGCTCTGAAGCCCGAGGAGGAGCCATCCCTGCAGGATGAAGAGGTTGGATGGAAGAGGTTGGTAGAGCCCATGATGAAGCCACAGACAAGACTGAGAAACCCAGCTGAAGGGAGAACCAGCTTGAGGGATCAGCAATCCCACTGCTGTCTGCTCTGGGTGTTTTACCACTGCATCATCACTGCAGAAAGGGCTACTGGTCCACT
>NW_010207874.1:0-14284 GCF_000695765.1 Mesitornis unicolor
AGTTTACTGGAGGGTGTGGATTTGATGGCCTAGCACATTCAAACCTAAGAAGTACAGATCCCTGGTGGACATTGGTGCACAATGCAGTGCCTCATGGCTGCTGCGGCTGCTGTGACTCGTCACCAGGGACCGCAGTGGTGCTGGGGAGTGGATGGTAGTGGATGCTGCCCAGCATGTGGAGCTAGGCGCAGCCATTCCAAGATGCAACAGGAAGCAGCCCAGAAACCAGGAAAAGCCCGTGAAAACCTCGGGCCTCCTCAGTTTTTTTATAGACTGTGGCCGGAAAGGGGTGGGAACAGTACTGATCTCTGACCCCCCAGGGTCCTACAGACACCACCTGTCCTTCCCTTTCAGGCTGTTAACCCTTAAACCATAACAATAAGTTAAACCCTCTTCATGAGGAGAGAGGTTTCTCTGAAAGAACCTGAACAGAAAGTATTGCACTCTGTCAGGAGGATATAAATCTTACAATATGTAGTTTCTTTCAACAGCTTGGTATGAATTTGGATTCTATAAGGATATCTTCAATATGCCTAAGGCTGAGATAGCCATTACTATTCTGATTTCAAACTGTTATGCATTTCTCTTGTAACATTACCTTCAATTTGATCATCTGCATATCTAAAATAATTGCAGCTTGAATTTAAATTTAAAAGGTACTTTTAAAGAGTGCAATTATAGATACATATTGCTGTTTTGCTATATTATCATCGTCAATGAAAGTTTTCATTTACATCAACAGCATGAAAGTCAAACAAGCACTCATAGGAACAGTATAATGAATAAAAAGAAAACCACCTTGGCTGCTAATAGGAGTAAAGTTTAGTCACAAGAACAGCCTCAATGAATCCAATAATGTTCCATTATACTTATCCAAATGTCATCTGGATTAAAATATTCAGTGGATAAAAACTAAAATATTAGCATGTGAATTCTGTCAACTTTTTTTTATTTGATTTTGAAAGATGCTAAATCAAAGGTATAAAATAATTAATTACATTATTCTGCTTCTATTCTGGTTAATTACTTATATACATTAATCAATTCACTGCATGTTTTCTGTTAAAAACTCGTCAAAATTACTAGCAGCAAATTTACTGTGGAAATGTTCCTATCAGCTATTATTTGGCATTATATTAACATTCATACGTAATTATATAAGTATATATAAGATTTTATAATTTACCACACTGTGTCAGGGCTATGAGCCATCTACTCCATTTTCCCTTATCCAGGGGAATGCAGCAGGGAAAGAACATGGAAACATAGCAAATGCAGAATTGCACTGATACATTTTCCACAGCTACAAGTCATCAGGGATATCAGAACTAGAGAATGCATTTGGACTGCTGCATTTAGCAGACACTGATAACTTGTCTTATTTATTTTCAAGTAATTTATAATTATAGGTTGTGTGTAAAAATACTTATTCTTCTTTTAAGCTTGCTAACTGATAATTTCACTGAGTGGACTTTTTGTGGATTAATCATTCTCAATTTATCATCTTAATACCATTCATCTCCATGTAGGCCTTATTCTATTGCACCCTCATCTCTTACTTTTTCAGGCTGATGAATTCTATTCCATTATTCCCTCCTGATTTCACCCTGAAACATTTTTGTTTTCTTTCCCTTTTCTGTTCTGCTGTATCTGAATATCTGTTCTATATGTCAGTGTCACAAGCCATTTTCTGTGGTGTATGGTGGATCCATATCTAATTAAGTGACAGTGCATGTCAGAGAAATAAGCTAAAGAACCATTATAAGGGCTTGCTCTAAGCAAATTTTCGGTTCTTCAGTATTGGTGTCACAGTGTGGGAGATTGAACCGAAAGACCATTTATTAGAGTAAATTTTATGTGTTAAGAGCATCAAAGAGAAGACAAACAAAACAAGACATTCACCATGAAAGACACTAAAGAAATGTAAATAATACAGGAAGATCAAGTATTAAAAGACATCTGCACAGACAGACAAGCTGTCTGTCATCACAAAAAAGTCCTTCCACAATCTGTGGAGCCATCGACATATGCCTGATGACAAGCCACCAAGATGGTCCTGGACAAGCTATAGAAGTGGGCTCCGGTGAACCTCATGAGGTTCAACAAGGCCAAGTGTAGGGTCCTGCACCTGGGCTGGAACAATCCTCATTACCGATACAGGCTAGGAGACGATGTACTGGAAAGCAGCTCTAAGGAAAAGGACTTGGGGGTACTGTTGGATGAAAAGCTGGGCATGGGCCATCAACGCACATCTGCAGCCCAGAAGGCCTACTGCATCCTGAGCTGCATCAAAACAAGTGTGGCCAGCAGGTCAAGGGAGGTGATTCTGCCACTCTACTCTGCTCTGGTGAGACCTCATCTGGAGTACTGCGTTCAGCTTTGGAGTTCCCAACAAAAAAAAAAGTATATCAAATTGCTGGAGTGGGTCCATAGGAGGGCCAAAAAGATGATCAAAGGGCTGGAGCACCTCTCTTATGAACACAGGCTGAAAGAGTTGGGGTTGTTCAGCCTGGAGAAGAGAAGGCTACGGGGAGAACTTATAGTGACCTTCCAATAACAAAGGTGCCTATAAAAAAGTGGGGGAAGAGTTGTTCACTAGGGCATGTAGCGATAGGACGAGAGGTAATGTTTTTAAACTAGAAAAGGGTAGATTTAGGTTGGATATTAGGAAAAAGTTCTTCAGTATGAGGGTGATAGGTCACTGGAACAGAGGAGGTGGAGGCCCCATCCCCGGAGATGTTCAAGGTCAGGCTTGATGGGGCTCTGAGCAACCTGATCTAGTAACATTGTCCCTGCTTACTGGAGGGGGATTGGACTAGATGATCTTCAAAGGTCCCTTCCAGCCCAATACATTCTATGGTTCTATGGTTTTCAACCTTTTTTTTTCTCCTCCCAGACATACATGCCCAGGGAATTAGGTACATCTGCCACATAGTTATCCTTAAAAATAGGAATCTATAAATTTTCACATGTATATGTCATATTCATCCAAAGCCTTTATATTATTAATTTGTTTTCTCATTATATGCCATAACATCTTCAGTTAAGTCATTCATATAAACTATGTTGATTTTTAGTTGTATGGACATAATAATAATAATGATAAAAACCTTAGTTTTTTACCATTCACTGTCTTCAGGTCTTGTTCTTCTACAGATCAACATTCTAATCTTTAATGTAGTAATCAAAATGCATGCTCTTTTCCTATCCCATACAACCTATCACTCAAAGACACTGGAGTTATTTAAGAGAGAAAAGAATTGGAATCTCTAAAGTTATTGATTAACCTGAGTTTTAGTTTATGGCTATCTTTAAAATATTTCCATTTTGGACACATTGCCACCTCCAACAGAGAATTTTATAAGCAAAGGTAACAGTGTATACATTCAAACCGCATGTTTGCTGACTAAAATTAGCTCTTATGTAGCTTGTGTTTTTACAGGCAACTATGTTTGTAGCATAGCCAGCAACTAGATGTGGTGGAAAGCTTATCTGGAACAACACTCAGGCATAACTTGTCATACGCCATGGCATAAAATGCTTTAAAGACAACAAACAGTAAAGTAAGTTCTAATACCTCTCTGATTAAAATTATCAAGATTGTCATGGTTTAACTACAGTGAGCAACTAAGCACCACAAAGCAGCTCCATCACTGTACCCCTGGTGGGAGGGGGGAGAGAATTAGAAGGGTAAAAGGGAGAAAACTGATGGGTTGAAATAAAGACAGTTTAATAGGTAAAGAAAAAGCCACACATGCAAGCAAAGCAGAACAAGGAATTAATTCACTATTTCCTATCACCAGGATTGTGTTCAGTCAAATCCAGGAAAGCAGAGCTCCATCACACATTAACAGTTACTTGGGAAGACAAATTACATCACTCCAAACATCCCCAACATCTTTCTTCTTCCTTCTCTTTTATATGCTGAGCATGATGTCATATGGTATGAAGTATCCCTTTGGTCTCCTTCCAACTTCCTGTGCACCTCCAGCCTAATTGCTGGAGGGGTGGTATGAGAAGCAGAAAAGGTCTTGACTATGTGTAAGCACTGCTCAGCAAAAACAAAAACATCCCTATATTCTCAACACTGTTTTCAGCACAAATCCAAATATAGCCCCATACAACTACTATGAAGAAAATTAACTCTATCCCAGCCAAAACCGGCACAGAGATTGTTATGGGAGTTTTTGTATCCCTCGCTTTTCTGAATCTGATAACTTAGTTGGTAACTTTTGTCCCATTTTCCTTTAAATTCTAAAGTGACTTAATTTTGATCTTTCTTTCATGTAACATCAAAGAAATCATTCACTACTTTGTAAACTACTGCCAGACAATAGTTCTTGATGTTAGTGCATGGTCCAGTTTCCTAAGTATCAGAAAATATTAAACACAGGGAGCCCCATTTAAGCAGTTATCTTGACTTATTATCATATTTATCATAGACGCTAGGTTTCTGTGTTTGGTTGGTGTTTCTGTTGTTGTTGTTGCTGTTTTATGGGGATTTTTGTTTGGGTTTTTTTTTCTGAGCTTTTTATTTAAAAGTGCAATTTTAAATTTTAATGCTGGTCGTTCTGTTTTTCTGACTAGTCAATAATATGTAATAGTTCATTATCTTTATATAGATTCTCATAAGAGTCTTTCTAGCTATCCATTATTTCCTTTCTATGTATTGCATTCTACCTGTTTTGATTTAGCAACACCAATTTGCAGTTAAAAAACTCTATCAGAATATAAATGGAAAATTTAAATATATTTGCCTATTATAACCCTTTTTCTCTCTTATTGTCACTGACATACACAGTGGATCTATTGGTTTTGATCCTATCTATGTAGGATTCCTTTAGCTTTGATTTATCCTCTGGGGTTTTTTGGTATTCTTTCATCATCAGTAATTTTCAACATTTTTACTGTTGATCCAGTTTTCTTCCTTGACTCTTTTTCTGTAACTTTCACAACCACCTCCATAAGGTTGCCTTAGTAACCTTAAAAATGTTTGTTGCTTGGTCCTCATTCAATATTGGCAGTGTTTTAAACCTGCTGGTTTTCCCCATGTGCATTAATTTACATGCAATAACACTGAGTTTCATTTGCCATTTAACTATTCAGGTACACAGTAACAAAAGATCTTTTTGCAGCTCTTCAAAATCAGTGTGTTTTGATTACTGGCAATATCTGTTGATACTGGGGACATCAACAAAATTGTCTTCTTAATATTCATTCCTTTTTCATGATAATTCATTAATATATTGCATAATATTGGCCCCAGAACAGACGTCCCTGTTACATCTACATTATCAGGCACGACAGAAGAGTAAGAGTGTATCTGTAGAGCAAACCAGTTCATACTGAAGTTGTGATACTAATGCTATACATTTCAGGTGGTTTCATATTTGAGACTAACTCTAGTCTAGTCTGAATGCTTGTGTGGCCAGAGTATGTTAGATGTGCTCCCGAAACATATTCTCCACTCTGGTTTCATCCAAAATACTTGTACGTGCTCCAGGACCTCTATATGACACAAACCGAAGCATTTTAAGTGCAAATAATCAAACAATTCTCTTTTTTTTTGTCTTATGAACAAGTCAGCTTCTTTACCATCCTTTGATGAAGTACACTATCAAAATCTCTTTGAAAATTCAGGTTTATTACATCAGTGAGATCCTCTTACCCTAGGATACACTGGATTGTGCAAACAAACTGCTGGATTTGTAGGGTATGATTTCCATCTTCATATTCTTTCATGGTTTATGATATTTTTCCATAAATTGTTAAGTTATTGCACTTTCCTCTTGCTTCCTAAGATCTGATATTCACCTTGAGCCATTCAAATGGTAGCTGCTGTCTCATTCCTGTCATTCCTTTAGTACCAAACCTAAATAGGTAATGGGTTAAACATGCTAGCTAATACCTATGTGGTGTAATATTTAAGTTGCACTAAGAGTTCTGGAAAAAATCCATGTTATTTGCCTCTCAGAAGGCATGAAACTGTTCTTACAATAACATTTCTTATCATAACATAACTTCAAACAAATAGGGTAGGCGTAGGTATATGTGCTTCTATTAATCTAACTTAGTGTTTGGACAGTTAGTGGTTACTGTGGTTCATATGACAAAACCTGTTACTATGTATAGTATCCTCTTTCTAGCTAAATTCCTGAACATAATGGAATGGAAACCATAATACTGTTTGGTTTTAGGTAAGTTTACTTGTAGTTATCTTTTTTGGTTTTAATTACTACCTAAGATCCATCTCTTTCTATAATTGATATGAAACACAGATAAATTTTCTTGTAGCACCCAGTTCAAAATGTCTCCAGTGTATCCTGAGAAAGAATAGATTATAAATAATGAGTTTATTCTAATCCTTCATATTTACATATTACAATATAAATGCCACTTATACTCGAGAGGGCTAACTATCTTAAACATGGGCAAGAACATGCAAGATGCATGAGATTTTGTTGCTTTCCATTTTATTTTAAAATACTATAGCACAATGACAATTTCATTTGGACAAGATGTGTTCCATTTGGCTACACTAATGTGTATTTCATGAACTAAATCTTACCTTGTTATGAAATATTTATTTGATATCAGTGCAGTTGATGCAGAATCAAAGTGAAAGTTGTATTTTTCAAACTTATTCATATGACATAGTATTGATTTTGCCTCTATTGCTATTTGTTTCTCCATTATTCATTGAGTGAAGAAAAATTGGTTACAGCTTCTATAGGGAGTGCCTGGTTATTATACCTCGACTCTGAGCCATTAATCTTCCTGTACCACAGTGCTGCAGTATATATTTACATGAGATTTCAGTACACTGCAATCATCTTTATTTGTCCATACAAATAAATGGGAGCATTACTTTCTACACCTAGTTGACATGAATGAGCCATACTTACAATATCACAGTCTCTGTTTACATGTGGAATACAGAATACTGTGTATTTATTTATCTTTCATCTTATTCCCTCTGATCATACAGATTTATCACTTACAGCTTAACTTACAGCAGTAACTTTTAGTTAGTTTCTATTTTACTGCTTTTATGAAACATCAATGAATTTATATAATCAGTGACAAGAGTTATTGTTATCACCAACCTAAATGCAAAGCTAAGTTACCTGCCATCCTTCCAATTGTACAGTTCATGCATTCTTTTTTCCTCTATCTCTGTATTTTAAATCTTCTGGTCTCTACTGTTTATCTGCCTTACTGGTTCTTCATCCCCACTGCCACTATATGTGTCGTCCATACCCCTCTTTCTGATATTATCACTAATCTTTTTCTTAACTTTTCCTACAATTCTTGTCTTTTTAGTAGTTTTTGCCTACTCCCAAATCTCATATCTTCTGTTTAATGTAAAATCAATAAAGGCAAATTAATTATTTACAGGACTCTATTTAGATTTTGCAGTTAAATCACACAAATTGCTAAAGAAGTAATTAATTGCGGATATGAGCAATTAGTATGTGAATTTCAGTTCACTTCCTCTATCTGCTTTTGGAATTAAAAGTCAATAATTCTGTTTTAATTTTATACCTCTAGGGTATCCTTCACATCTTATGGTTATTGTTAAAGTTCCTGTTTACAGTTCTTCTCCAACATTTAGAAAGTTTTCTCAGTTTTGATGCAATTATCTGTATGAAATTGGTACAGTTTTCATCCTGGCTCCAACTGCTATACATACCTGATAATATTTAACATATAAATCTATAGTTATTAATCTATATATAGACATTTATGTATTATACCATGTTAACCGGGACAAAAATCAAAGTAGACTCTAAGTACTTAAATGTCTTTTTACCTTAAAAATCCAGATTATTTTTTAATATAGTAGGATAATTCATGTATTCCTAATTTATGTATTCAATAATTCCTGTCTGAAAGTTTTGGCAATACTCTTGACTCTAAAACTTCAAGCATGTCTTCTGGTACTTTTGCTGTCCTATAATACAATAGAATGGGGTTTTTTAATTGAAAGTGGATGAGAAAGTAATTCTCAATAGAGCAGAGGTTTAGCCTCTGAACTAAATACTATTCTTTCTGTTAAAAACAGAACAAAGGCTTCTGAGCATTCTGTTGCTTAGGTATGAGACAGAGAAGAAATAATTTTCTGTGTAGGAAGAAAAGTGAACCGAAGCAGGTAAAAATGACAGGAAAGAGACGGGAAGCTTTGATAAACTCACAGAAGGCAGACTATATTAGGCTATAAGTAGAAAATGATATCTCAATTAAGAGGGCAGTGAGAAGGAGAGACAGAGAAGAAGAAGGGGAGGTTGAGGAAGAAATAGACATTTTTTAACCCCTGCTTCCTTGCATTAGATTTGGAAATGTTCACTCTTTGTGCTGGGAAAAGGGGTGTCTGTGAGAAAAATTACACAATATACAACTATTTGGTTATGAAATTCCTTTGTTCCTTAGATCAGTTGCTTTTTACGGTAAACAAGAGTGTAGATTCAAAACCATAAATGAATGATATTTATTGATCTACAAAGATGATCAAGGGAGTGGAGCATCTCCCTTATGAGGAGCGGCTGAGGGAGCTGGGTCTCTTTACTTTGCAGAAGAGGAGACTGAGGGGAGACCTCATTCATGTTTATAAATATTTAAAGGGTGAGTGTCACGAGGATGGAGCCAGGCTCTTCTCGGTGACAAACAATGATAGGACAAGAGGTAATGGGCACAAGCTGGAACACAGGAGGTTCCACTTAAATTTGAGAAGAAACTTCTTCTCAGTGAGGGTGACAGAGCACTGGAACAGGCTGCCTAGAGAGGTTGTGGAGTCTCCTTCTCTGGAGACATTCAAAACCCACCTGGATGCCTTCCTGTGTAACCTCATCTAGGTGTTCCTGCTCCGGCAGGGGGATTGGACTAGATGATCTTTTGAGGTCCCTTCCAATCCCTAACGTTCTGTGATTCTGTGATTCTGTGATTAGCCAAAAGTAGGTTTGAAAACAAATACTAAGCTTACAGAAAGAAAAAGAAGACATAATTTTGACTGCACTTTTCATCTTTATATATATATGTATTAAATATCTTGTTGAACTTCTTGTGTCTAAAGAGTGTACATTATTTAGTCTAATAAAAATATGACGCAAAGACTCAGTGAACTTACAATGCAGCACTCATTAGTTCTATTCATTGCTACCCAACTATAAGGATGAGATAAGTCACCATCATTCAAGAGTGAAGGGAAGAAGAACATGTTAACTTACTTTTACTGTGAGATACACATTTGACTTTATATCTCTACTGGTTAGGCATTGGTCTCTCTCCTGAAGACCCCGCTTTTTCCTTTTATTGTTAAGCATGCCATTATAATGATATAGGATATCTCTTCAGTGAGTCTGGGTCATCTTCCTGGTTCTGTCCCCTCCCAACCTATTGTGCATCTCCCAATCTAACCACTGGAAGGGAAGAGAGAAAAGCAGAGAAGGCCTTGATGCTGTGCAAACACTCTTTAGCAAAACATTATTGTGTAATCAGTACTGGTTTGCTCAAAAATGTTAAACAGAGAATCATATGAGCTGCTATGAAGACAATTGACTCTGTCTTTGCCAATACATACATTAAATCAAACTATTTTACTATAAAAGTGAAAACACTTTCATGAGCTGGCTTAGTATGATTTCACATAAAGCTTCTAAGTAATCTAAATCACTTAAAGTACTACTTTAGATTTCTAAATGGAGATTTTTCAAAACATGCCACCTATCCAGAAATGAATTTTATAGTCATGATTTTCATACCAGATAAAGATAATAGGGCCGATGCTCCAATAAAGACCCATTCTACTATTTTAGAGAAATTATTATTTTGATCAGGCTATTTTTAAGCATATATTACAATGAAGTTTGCTAAAACAGGCCGTATATGCAGCCTCTGTGTAGAGTTTAGTTATGAATATGATTTAGGTATGTATAGATTTTAGATGACAAATAAAAATCATACATATTTAGAGTATTGAACAAAACATTGAATTTAAATTTAGAAAGGTAAATTTCAGAGCTGTTGGACAGTTAAATGGTTTTGTAATAGCATTTTTGAAAGCTTAGAAACGACTTCATTTTTCTATATTCTTCTAAGGTACATGATTCAATGCTTTAAGTAAGCAATAGAGTAATGGATTAGATGGATTTTTTTTTTTTTGCCAGGCTGTAAATTAATTGTTTGCAACTAATTTTGTCTCCTTCAATCAGCAGTGAAGGAATCAAAGACTGGGCCACATATGGTACAGGGAAATTTTACGGCAAAATTGCTTTGCTAATGGTCTATAACTTGATCACAAACCTGCATTCTGTCTACAAGATGCCTGAATGTAGAATTCCAGTTGTCAGAGCTAATCTGGACCTGTTAAAATCAAATTACACACAACGAGATCCTATCTGGCACAAGGTTGAACATAAAGAAATGTGTAGATGCACAGACATTTGCTCAAACTGCAGGAAGCTAATTTAATTCCAGTATAGAATTCCTTTTTAGGAATAGATGAATAAAGGAGGTAAAAAGCTGGCTTCTAATGACTACTATTGACATCACCATCGACAGAATTTTATATCATCCATCACAATGAGAAATTCATAGCTATTATGTATGGAGAAAAAAAAAACCCAGAGAGTGACAGTATCAAACAACCTAAAAGTTATTTCTTCTGATCATATTGTAAAATCAAGTCCAGATGATATGTACATATTACAAATTCTGAGTTAAGACTTAAATGTTACCTTAAAAACCCAATATTTTTTACTATAAAATCAGAGCAAATCTTAAATCCAAAAAAGTTGTTAATAATTTCTTTTTCCACCAGAACATGGGTAGACATTTTCAGATGTTGCCTATTAGAGAAACTCTGTGGGAAACTTTACTTATTTGAATATTTAATTACCATAGAGAAATATGTAATAGTTCTGATTCAACTTTTAAGATAGGAAAAACACCCTCAACCATTACCATGGTTCACTTTCATAATAAATGTTAGATCCCCTCCAAGTTACCATGCTGTATAGAAGGTTTCTAACTTAGGCATCATGTCTATGTAGAGTTTTTTTTCAAGTTAAAATACCAAATTTGTACTTTTTTCAAAGTTGACAAGGACTGAAGGAATATGAAAACTAAGTTGACACTGATTTCAAGGGAACAATGACAATTTACAAGGGCAGAGAATGACAGTAAAGATGAATCTGTAATGTCACCCTATTTGTCAATTAAAGTGTCAAATGCTAGTGTCTGAATTATTCCTTTATGTGAATAGACTTCAGCTTTCCAAGGGTAACAGTTTTGCTTTATAAAAGAGTATTCAGTTTTCATGAAGCAATTTTTAAAGGAAAAAAACAAACCCAAAACAGAATCTAAATTAAAAGTTTCCTAACAATATGGAGCTCAAATGCGACAGTTTTACATTGGTTTCTTTTTGTCTGTCAATATAACTGAGCAAATAAAAATCTATTACTGTTTCAAAGTCACTATATTTATCATACCTTCACTTTTCCCATCATGTATCTTCCTCACATAATAATTTCCAAGTTCTAATGCCTGCAACAACTGCAATCTCTCTTTATTTTTAAAAGGTTTCTAACAGCAAGAGCTATTGAGGTGCTTGAATATAAAATGTCATTGTTTGATAAATATCCTGAGAGCTTGCAATGATTGTATTCACTGAGCTGTTTACTAAGAAGCAGATTTTTTAATTAACTGAAGGGTAAGAACAATAAACCTATATTATATCTGCCTTATTTTTGCAATGTATGGCTGCTAAAACCTTGATGATAGACATATTCCAAACAGATTAAACTGAACTTTTATTCCAAATTTGCTTGAACAGATATTAATTATTTGAGGAGCAGTTGTGGTTTAAGGCCAGTGGTCAACTGAGCACCATGCAGTCTCCCACACACTCCTCCCTCCAGTGGAATGAGGAGGAGAAAACACAACAAATGGCTCATTGGTTGAGACAAGGACAGGGAGGGATCACTCACCAACTATGGCCACAGGCAAAAACCTGACTCAGCTTGAGGAAAACAAAGCAATTTAATTTGGTACCAGTCAAAACATCATAGAATAATGAGAGATAATAGCCAGATGTTAAAGTTGACACCTTCCCTCACACCTTCTTTCTTCCTGGGCTCAGCTTTGCTTGTGATTTCTCTACCTCCTCCTCCCCAGTGGCACAGAAGAAAGGGAATGGAGTTTCATCACATGCTCTTTCTGCTGCTGCTTCCTCTTCAGGGGTAGGGAGAACTCCTAACACTTCCTGTGCTCCAGACGTGGTGTCCCTCCCATGGGAGGCAGTTCTTCATGAACTCCCAATGTGAGTCCTTCCCATAGGCTGCAGTTTCATCATGAACTGCTCCAGTGTGAGTCTTTTGTGGGGTGCAGTTCTTCCCACTGACTACTCCAGTGCAAACTTACCATGTAGTCACATTCTTTCTTCAGGCAAAGCTACTTGCTAAGCCATAGGCTCCTCCACAGGCTGCAGGTTGATCTCTGCTGCAGCGTTCAATTTCCATGGCTCTAGGTGGGTCAACCTGTCCTCTCATCACAGGCTGCAGGGGAGTCTCTGCTCAGGTGTGCCTCTTCCCCCTTTTTTCTTCACCAATCTTGAAGTTTCTGTAGTTGCTTCACTCACATCCCATCCTCTCTCTGCTACAGGTTTCTTCTGCTGGTTGTTAAAGAGTTCCTGGCTCTTGGGCTGTGCCGTGGTTTAGGCTCAGCACCACAATTGAGCACCATGATGCTCCCCTCAAAAAAGGACTAGTCAAAATAAGGACTTTGAGGGCTTTTTATCACTTAAAAAAGGTCACAGGCAAAAGACACTCATCATAAAGATTAAAAATAAAGCAATTTTAATTTGTTACCAACATCAGAGTAGAACAATGAGAAATACAACCAGATCTTAAAAGTCAAAACACTTTCCCTCCACCCCTCCTTTCTTCCCGGGTGCAGCTTTATTCCCAGTTTCTTCACCTCCCCGGGCCCCGTGCCCTGAGGTGCAGGGGGATGGGAGTGGGAGTTGCAGTCAGTTCATGCCCTGTGCTCCTCAGAGTTAAGGACTCCACCCAGCCTGTCTCACTGCTTCCACGTAGTGCCCTATCCACAGGAGAAAAAGTCCTCAAAAGTCCAATACAGGTCTGCTCGCTGCTGCAGTTTCCTTCATGCACAAAACTGCTTCAGCCCAAGTCCACAAAGCTCCAATCTGGGTCTGCCCACGGTCACAGTTCCCTCACACACAAACTGCTCCAGCACACACTGCCCAGAGTCACGGCTTCTTCAGGGGCAGCCACCTGCTCATGTGGCCCTGCCCCACCAGTGAACTCTACGGACTGCAGACCAGTTGACCTGGTTCTTGCCATGGGTTCCAAAAGGGGAACCTAGACTCTGCGTCCTCCTCCTCCCCCCTCTCCTTTCTTTCCTTCAACCGATCTTGGTGTTCTTCAAAGTCGTTCTTCTCAGACCCCACTCCTTTCTCCACTGCAGGTCTCTTCTGATGGTCCTGAAGAGTTCCCGGCTCTCTCTCTTTTCAGGCTGGAGCTGCAGCAGGGCTTAAGCTTAAGTTGGGGTCAGTCCCAGAACTGGGACCACACTGGTAGGAGCTGGTGCAAAAGAGAGAGGACAAGTGCCGTGCACCCCCCTTAAATACATGAATTCACAGGGGCACTGATTGGCTTGGCCCTGGTCAGGAGTGGGTCTGACAAGGGAAAAGGGAGAGCTTTTCAGGTAGCTTCTTACAGGACTATCTTCATATCCCTTCCCCCATTACCAAAGACACAACCAAAAACCCCTCAGAGAAACCCCAATACAGGCTGGAACTTCAGCTGGGCTTGGGCTTGGGCCAAGTTTAGGGCTGGTCTGGACCAGCCAGTCTGGGTCTGAGTCTGGGGCCTGGGTCTAGCTGCACCAATGGCACTGGTGCTGCACTGCTCAGGACCGGGGCGGGGCAGGGGGTGCCATACACTGTGCTCCTCTAAAATATATAATTTACAGAGGTGCTGGCTGGCTTGGCCGTGGGCAAGCTGAATTGGAGCTGGGGAAGCTTCTAGCAGCTTCTCTCAGGAGCTACCTCTGAAGACCCACCCCCTCTACCAAAATCTCCTCACACAAATCCAATACAGCAGTGAATACATTTTACTGCATTTCTTAAAAAATGCTCACTTTACTTCTGTTTAGCAACAATTATTCTTTTTTAGCTATCATAAAGCTGTCCAGATCATCTGAATTGTAACAAATGTTAATGACACTTTGTGCACTACAGATCACAGAATCACAGAATCACAGAACG
>NW_010207875.1:0-3464 GCF_000695765.1 Mesitornis unicolor
GGTGTTTTCAAACGGGTAACGATAAAGCAGATGCCACGGTAAAAGGGCTGTGGACGCTAAGAGATGCTCGTCAGCTTCACGAATCTCCAGTGGAGTCAACCCCAGAGGCCTTAAAGCCTCCGAGGTGCGGCAAACAGACTTCACGCTCTGTCGGTTGTTAAAACCTCGGGCGTGGTTAGCAGTAACCGTAGATACATATAGCGGAGTGATCGTAGCCACACAACACCTTAGAACTAACTCCAAAGCGACCATCCAACATTGGCTAACGGTCATGGCATGGCTTGGCATCCCTAAACCGATTCCCTAAACAGATTAAAACAGACAACGGCCCGAACTTCGTCTCTAAATCAGTCCAGACATTTGCCATAAAATGGGGTATCACTCTAATACACGGCATTCCCTATAATAACACAGGACAAGCTATAGTTGAACAGGCGTTAAATGACCTAAATCTCGGGTCGGGTGGGCCTACATCTCAGGATGGCTGGGCCTACATCTAAGGATGGCTGGGCCTACATCTCTAGACAGCTAGGCCTACATCTTGGGATGGCTGAGCTAACATATCAGGACAGCTTGGCCTAGATGTCCGGATGGCTGGGCCTACATCTGAAAACGGCTAGGCCTACATCTCGAGATGAGTGGTCCTAAATTTAGGTATGACTGGGCTTACATCTGTGGACGGCGGGGCCTACATCTCGGGATGGCTGAGCCAACATTTCTGGATGGGTGAGCCTATATGGCGGAATGGTTGGGCCTACATCTTGAGATGGCTGGGCCTACATCTCGGAATGAATGAGCCTACATCTTGGGCAGCCAGGCCTACATTTCTGGACTGCTGGGCCTACATCTCGGGAAGCCTGGGCCTGCATCTCGGGATGACTGGGCCTACATCTCTAGACGGCTTGGCCTACATCTCTGGACGGCTAGGCCTACATCTCTGGATGGCTGGGCCTTCATCTCGGGATGACTGGACCTACATCTTGGCACGGCTGGGTGTACACCTTGGGATGGCTGGGTCTGCATCTCAGGATGGCTGGACCTGTATCTTGGGATGGCTGGGTCTACATCTCGAGGTTGCTGGGCTTACATCTTGGGATGGCTGGACCTGGATCTCGGGTCGTCTCGGCCTGCATCTTGAGATGGCAGGGACTATATATCGGGATGGCTGTGCTTTCATCATGGGACAGCTGGGCCTACATCTCGGGAAGGATCGGCCTACATGTTTGGATGGCTGGGACTACATGTCAAGGTGGCTGGGCTTACATCTTTGGATAGTTGAGCCTACATCTTTGGATTGCTGGGTCTACATCTTGGGAAGGCTGGGCCTACATCCCAGGAAGGCTGGCCCTACATCTTGGGATAGCTGGGCCTACATCTTGGGAAGACTGGGAATACACTTTGGGAAGGCTGGGCCTACATCTTGGGATCTCAGGGCCTACATCTTGGGATAGTTGGGCCTACATTTTGAGATGGCTTAGCATACTTGTCGGGACGGCTGGGCCTACATCTCGGGATGGCTGGGCCTACATCTCATGATGCCCGGGACTAGATCTCTGGAAGGCTGGGTATACATCTCGGGGTGGCTGGGACTACATCCATGGATGGCCGGGCCTACATCTCTGGACGGCTGGGCCTATATATCGTGAAGCCTACTTTTTTAGAGGGCTGGGCCTACATCTCTGGTCGGCTAGGCTTAGATTTAGGCATGGCTGGGCCTACATCTCTGGACGGCTGGGCCTACAACTCGGGATGTCTTGGCCTACATGTCGGGACAACGGGGCATACATCTCTGTACGTCTGGGCCTACATCTCGGGACGGTTGAGCCTATTTTTCTAAAGTGCTGGGCCTAAATGTCTGGACGGCTAGGCTTAGATTTAGGGATGGCTGGGCCTACATCTATGGACGGCTGGGCCCACATCTCGGGGCGGCCTGGGTGTACGGCTGGGCCTACATCTCGGGACGGCTGGGCCTACATCTCAGGATGCCTGCGCCTACGTCTCTGGACGTCTGGGCCTACATCTCGTGTTGGCTGGGCTTAGATCTCGGGATGGCTAGGACTACATCTCGGAACCGCTGAGCCTACATCTTGGGACAGCAGCGCCTAGATCTATGGATGGTTGGGCCTACATATCTGGACGGCTGGGCCTGAATCTTGGGATTGCTGGGCCTATACCCCGGGACGGCTGGGCCTACATCTCAGGATGGCTGGGCCTATATCTGGGGACAGCTAGGCCTACATCTCGGGACAGCTGGGCCTACATTTTGGGACGACTTGGCCTACATCACAGGAGGTCTGGGCCTACATCTTTAGATGGTTGGGCCTACATATCGGGACGACGGGGCATACATCTCGGGTGGCGTACATCTCTGGACGACAGGGCCTACCTTTCACGATGGCTAGGCCTACATTTCGGGACGACAGAGCCTACATCTCGGGACGGCTGGGCCTACATCTCAGGACGGCTGGGCTTACATTTTGGGATGGCTGGGGTTACATCTCAGGACGGCTGAACATCCATCTCTGGACGACTGGGCCTACATCTCCGGTTGGCTGGGCCTAGATCTTGGGATGGTTGGCCCTACATCTCTGGACAGCTGGGCCTACATCTCTGCACAGCTGGGCCTGAATCTTTGGGTGGCTGGGCCTACATCTGTGGACGGCTGGGCCTACCTCTCTACACGGCTGGGCCTACATCTCGGGACGGCTGGGCCTACATGTCTGGACGGCTGGGTCTGAGACTTTGGATGACTAGGCGTACGTTTCGGGACGACTGGGCCTACATCTCGGGACGGCTGGGCCTACATCTCGGGACGGCTGGGCCTACATCTCGGGACGGCTGGGCCTACATCTCGGGACGGCTGGGCCTACATCTCGGGACGGCTGGGCCTACATCTCAGGATGGCTGGGCCTACATCTGTGGACGGCTGGGCCTACATCTCTGCAGGTATTGGCCTACATCTCGGGACGGCTGGGAATGTATCTTGAGACGGCTGGACCTGCATCTCGGGAAGCCTGGGCCTATATCTTTTGATGGCTCGGCCTACATCTCAGGACGGCTAGGCCAACATCTCGGTATGGCTGGGCCTACATCTAGGGACGGCTGCGCCGAAATCTCGGCATGGCTGGGCCTGTATCATGGGATAGCTCGGCCTACATCTCTGGACGGCTGGGCCTACATCTCGAGATGGCTGACCCTACATCTCTGGACGGCTAGGCCTACATCTCAGAATGGCTGAGCATGCATCTCTGGAAGACTGGGCCTACATCTCAGGATGGCTGTGCCTACATCTCTGGATGGCTTGGCCTAAATCTCGGGACGGCTGGGCCTACATCTCGGGGTGGCTGGGATTACATCTCAGGATGTCTGGGCCTACATTTCGGGACAGTTGGGCCTACATCTCTGGACAGCTGGGCCTGCATCTATGTACGGCTGGGCCTACATCTTTGGATGGCTGAGCCCAC
>NW_010207875.1:3775-4620 GCF_000695765.1 Mesitornis unicolor
AGTGCTTACATTTCGGGATGGCTGGGACTACATCTCGGGACGGCTGGGCCTAGATCTCTGGTTGACTGGGCCTATATCTTGGGATGTCTGGGCCTACATCTCGGGACGGCTGGGCCTAGATCTCTGGTTGACTGGGCCTATATCTTGGGATGTCTGGGCCTACATCTCGGGACGGCTGGGCCTAGATCTCTGGTTGACTGGGCCTATATCTTGGGATGTCTGGGCCTACATCTCGGGACGGCTGGGCCTAGATCTCTGGTTGACTGGGCCTATATCTTGGGATGTCTGGGCCTACATCTCGGGACGGCTGGGCCTAGATCTCTGGTTGACTGGGCCTATATCTTGGGATGTCTGGGCCTACATCTCGGGACGGCTGGGCCTAGATCTCTGGTTGACTGGGCCTATATCTTGGGATGTCTGGGCCTACATCTCGGGACGGCTGGGCCTAGATCTCTGGTTGACTGGGCCTATATCTTGGGATGTCTGGGCCTACATCTCGGGACGGCTGGGCCTAGATCTCTGGTTGACTGGGCCTATATCTTGGGATGTCTGGGCCTACATCTCGGGATGGCTGGGCCTACCTCTCGGCATATCTGGGCTTACATCTCGGGACGACTAGGCCTATTTATCTGGACGGCTGGGCCTACATCTTGAGATGTCGGGGCCTACATCTCGGGACAGCTGGGCCTACATCTCGGGAGGACTGAGCGTACATCTCGGGACATCTGGGCCTACATCTCGGGACGACGGGGCATACATCTAGGGACAGCTGGGCCTACACTTCATGATGTCTGGGTCTACACCTTGGGACGGCTGGGCCTACAATTCTGGACGCCTGGGCTTAC
>NW_010207876.1:0-18005 GCF_000695765.1 Mesitornis unicolor
TCCACAACTTCCCTGGACAACCTGTGCCAGTATCTTGCCAACCACAAATAAAAAAAATATTATTCCTAATATCTAGTCTAAATCTACCTTTTTCCAGTTTAAAGTCATTCCCCCTCATTTTATCACTACCTGCCCTTGTAAAAAGTCCCTCTCTACCTTTTCTCTAAGACCTTCTCTTCTCTAGGTGGAACAACCCCAACACTCTCAGTCGATCTTCATAGGGGAGGTGCTGCAGCCCTCTGATCATCTTTGTGGCCCTCCTCTGGACGTGCTCCAACAGCTCAAAGTTCTTCTTATGTTGGGGACCCCAGAACTAGAGGCAGTACTCCAGTTGGGGTCTCACAAGAGCAGAGTAGAGCGGCAGAAACACCTCCCTCGATGTGCTGGCCACATTTCTTTTGATGAAGCCCAGGATGTGGCTAGCCTTCTGGGTTGCAAGCGCACATTCTCAGCTCATGTTGAGTTTTCCATTGACCAACACCTCCAAGTCCTTCTCCTCGGAACTGCTCTTGCGCCATTCTCTGCCCAGCCTGTATTTGTGCTTGGGATTGCCCCTACCCAGGTGCAGGACCTTGGACTTTGCCATGCTGAACTTCAAGAGGTTGACATGGGCACACCTCTCCAGCCTGCCCAGGTCTCTCTGGATGACATCCCTTCCTTGCAGGGTGTCATCCACACACTTGTTGAGGGTGCACTTCATCCCACTGTCAATGTCACTGACAAAAATGTTAAACAGTACCGGTCCCAGTACCAATCCCTGGAGAACACCACTTGTCACTGGTCTCCATTTGGACATTGACCCATTTACCGCAACTCTCTGAGTGCGACCATCCAGCCAATTCCTTATCCAGCAAGAGTCCATCAAATCCACGTTTCTCCAGTTTCATGACCAATATGTCATACAGGACAGTGTAAAGAATTTCTGGTACTAAGTGTATGTATGTAGACAAAATTATCTAAATTGGATATTAAAGTGAGGTCCATAAAAAACAACACTGTTGTCATCTTGTTCTTTAAGTACTGCTACAAATTCCTAGTTTGTTACTTGATTTTGTGAGTCTTTCATAAGTGTGATCTAGAACATTTGAATCCTTATAGGAGATGTCACTAACTAATGCTTAAAATGCTGATCCCTAGAGGATTATCTCCAAGGTCTTGGATAACAGAAAGAGATTAAAAATAATTAAAAGGCAGACATGTGAAATGCTAAAATTAAGTAGTTCATTCCAGAGAGTTACATGGCTCTTTACAGCAAAAATTGTATATTAAACTGTCATAATCAGATATGATTAATGATCAAGTAATGGGTTCATATATTAAGTTTATAATCTCTGCAGCGTTTGTTTGTTAAACTTTCCTGTTTTCCCCATTTAAGAAAATAAGTAACAATAAAATGGCTATTGCCTTTCCATTAATTACTGTTCTTTCTATGAACTCTGAGTCTTTCTCCCATATATGGTCTTTTCTGAATCCTTTTCCTCAGCTTCTGTATCTTGGTCTCAGGCAGTGTTCTGCTGGTTTATCTGTAGTCCTTCAGAATGTACTAAGTTATATCTGTACTAGGATGTATTAGTCAGTTACAAAAATTGTGTCCTTGAATGAGTTCTTGTTTGAGGCCCTCAACAACTTCCTTGCGCTTCAGTCATGGTACCCCTTCTTCCTTAAATGTCACACTGAATGCATTTAAGTCTGTACCGGGAATACTCAAAGTGAAATTTTACAGTCCTTGAACTGAGACTAATTATGTTCTTGCTTGTGTAGGGGTTTCACGTTTTTTGGTCAGACTTTCAATGAAAATATAACTTCAATGAATATTTTTGTTGTTGTTTAGCCACTAAATACATAAAATGTCATGTATTCACTGTGTAATTGCTGATATTTGACATTTAGTCTTCCTTTTTAAACACACAGTAGGAATAGAGCATCAGTTACAAAGAGAATATTGACATTTCATTCCTGCCTTGTATTTGAGTGATGCAAATTCCATATTTGTTTACACAGGTAAATCAGTAAAAATGACATTGAGACAGAAGGAATGGGAAAAACAAAGGAAATATAATTTAAAAAAAAGTTGAAAAAAATACTATTTTGAAAGGAAGGAATAAATAATTGTATGTCTACTGTGTTTAGTACTGTAATGGAGTTTTTTATTTGTCCTTATAGTATGTTCTTATAATTTTTATTTATGGCTTAGAACAGGTTTTTACTGAAAGATATTTTCCATTTGAAGCTTTAATTAATGGTTGGAATCTGATAATGCTTACAAGTATTTTTAACATTCTATCGTGTTAATATTAAAACACAAACAACCTTTACTAGAAAGTTGAGAGAAATTGGGAAGTCACTATAAAGGCTATGTTCCCCTGGTGGATTGACCCCAGCCAACAACTAAGCACTCACCTAGCTGTTTGCCCCTCCTTGCTCCAAGAGGAATCAGAAGAGCAAAAGTGAGAAAAACCTGTGGACCAAGACAAAATCATATCAATAAGTGAAAGGAAGATGAAGGAGAAAAAAATAAAAGGAAGCAAGTAATACAAAGGCAATCATTCACCATGCCCAACAAGCTGATACCCAGCCACCCTGGAAGCAACAGTTATTATAGAAAGACTATCACCCAGCTCTTATTGCTGAGCATGATGTCATAAGGCATGGAATATCCCTTTCATCAACTCAGGTCAGCTGTCCCAGCTGTGTCTCAATCTCTTGCCTACTTGTAGCCTACTCTCTGGGTGAGCAAAGTGGGAAACAGAAGGCCTCGATGCTGTGCAAGTCTTGTTCAGCTGTAAAACACAGGTGCGCTATCAATACTGGCTTAGTCACAAATTTAAACCACAGCACTGTACATGCTGCTTTGGAGAAAGCTAACTTCATCCCAGCCAGATTCAGTACAGGTCTTCATTTTGTCATGCTTTAATTCCAACCAGCAACTTAACACCACACTACTGGAAGGGTACATGTGAGAAAGAAACTCATGGGTTGAGATAAAAACAGTTTAGTGATAAAACAAATATAAGGAAAAGTAAAAAAGAAAAACAAAACAACAAAAAACCGCAAACAAAAACAAAACAAAATTTAAAAAGAGAATAAAACTGAAGACAAACAAGTGATGCAAATGAAAATAATTGCTCACTACTAACTGACTGATGCCCGGCCAGTACCCAGCAGCCACCCTCTCCCCAGCTTCCACCCCTAGTTTTATTGCTCAGCATGACATTATGTGGAAATATCCCTTTGGTCAGTTGAGGTCAGCTGTTTCAGCTGTGTCCCCTCCCAGCCTTTTGTGCACCTCCAATGTACTCACTGGCAGAGTGGTGTGAAGAGCAGAAGAGGCCTTGACTTTGTGTAAGTGCTGCTCAGCAATTAAAAAAACCAGCAGTGTGTTATCAATACTGTTTTAAGCACAAATTCAAAACATACCCCATACAATGAAGAAATTTAACTCTATACCAGCCAAAACCAGTACATGCACTAAGCTGTTGGTTGACACTAAGATCACATCAGTCAAATACATTCTCAGACTCATGTCATGTGTTGTATGTTAGTGGAAAATTGTTTTTCTTTAAAGCCTGAATTAAATCTTTACAAATTACCTGAATGTCAGTGGAGTTCTTAAGTGTATGTCTGAACTAGAATCTGTCTGCCTTCTTTGACTAGGGGACGCAAGAATAAATTATGAATTAAAGTGACACTAGCTACTGAAAATCTCTTGCATTTCTTAGAAGTAATTTCTAACACACAGAAAGATGTTTGAAGACTACCTTAGGATCAAAGGAAATGACAGCATGTTCACATAAGGCAGGTACTGTGTTGTCAGATCATGACATCAACTACTCTATTAATAAAGAAACCTACTACTCCCACCACCTTTACCTGTGTTGAGCTTAGAACTGTGGAAATAAATGAACAGCAATCATTGAAAAAAACATATCCACATTAGAAAGGAAAAAGATGGGATTACATAATTGATGTGGTCAGCTTTGAATTAAAAAGAAATAGTGACCTCTAAGTATGTTTCTATGAGTTCGTGGCCATGAACTCTTTACAAAAGGGATAGGCAACTTATCAAATATAAATTATTTTGTCTTTATAGGACAGTGGATAGTCTAATATCCTGTAACTTTTCTGACAGTTACTGTGTCATCTCTGTGACCTGTGGTACTTATTTCATCAGCCAGTCACAAAATGCAATTTGGTTGCTCTTTTCAATGATGACAGATAAAAAACCTTGGGTTTGTACTGTAGTCACTTTCATTCTTAGATTACTCCTTAAATTTGCTAGGGTTAAGGGACACCTAATATGGTATTTCAGATTCTGGCTACCCTTTAAAGCCTGGCTGGTCAGGCTGTGCAAGTTCTGGTAATTTCATATTTCAAAACCCATTGCAATTAATAATGTATATGTTAAAAAACATATATTTGGGTAGAATTGTTTTGAATTTTCTGTTTCCTGTTGTTTTTTTTTTAAAAAAAAGAACAGCCCACATATTTGTTAGCTACACGATAAGATTATTTGGTTATAATGAAAAAATAACTATTTTATTGTGCACCAGTCCAATTTATCTAATCATATTCTGTCTTTCAATGGACAAAGACATTTCTTTTTCTGAAATTTAATTGCAGTATTTAACCCTATTTTCTACTTTATTTTCTACTGCCTTATGGGAGCTGTAGTTTCTTTCTCATAAAGAAACATGCAAATCTGTTAGCCAGGAAGTGAATACAAATTTCGCAGCCAGGAACCTTTGTAGTGCTATTTTTCAGAAATTAATGATTTGCTATTGTTGCAAACAATAGGACCATAACTATGTGATTTCTTGCTCCCCATAATAAGAAGTAGAAATCGAAGATGCAAATGCAAAATACAAAGAGAAATGCAAGTAAGAGAAAAACAATAGAAATATCACAAAGAAAGCAAATATTGTATGGAGATCTGGGGCTTGGGTTTTATATTTTCTTTGTCTTAAAATAGAAAGGTACAAGTATCTTCTTTCAGATGGAGAATTATTTAAAAGTTTTGCTTTCTTACAGCTCTAATTCTTTTAACTGGCATTTGAGTAAATCTGTATTATTAAAGGCTTTTTTCACACATAATGCCTCCTGTTATTGTATGTTACGCTTTCATGTTTTACTCTAATTTTCTCTCATCTTTTTGAATAAAAACCTTTTATAATTTTGTATTCTAAAGCATAATACTTGAAATAAAAACAAATAACACTTGGTGTAACAAACTTTACTTCCTATAACTGATGAGCACCGAGTCTTGACCTTTACTTCTCTTCAGATCTTTAAAAGCTATTAGAATTTCAGTTTCTTATATCTAATGTGAATGTTGGATTGCAAGAGGTTATATTTTTTCATATTTTAAGAAATGCATGTAGTTGGGAAAGTTCTCTTGCAATTATTTTAATGAGAATATAAAATAAACAAGGTAGAAAGAATCTTTTTCATTGAGAAAATGTTTTCAAAACACTTAAATGTGAAGAAACTGTTCATATGTTTGTGAAGCAAACACAAAACCAAGTAAAATTTATAATATGAGAATACAGCTTCAGCCTTCCTGAGTATCACTATAGTTCTAATTTTTCTCTCTAATTTATAAGAAAAGACATTTTTAAAATTTTGCTGAAGATTTCTGCAGATCCATGTGATACTTTTGAGATTTGCATTTTATAATTATTTCTTTACTGAAATGTTATAAACAATCTTGACAAAGAAATCTTTTGTCTACATAAAGAGCAAAATTTTAACAAATAGATGCAAGAAGTAGAAAAGATTCTTACTTCTGAAAATATACTTTCAGGGAGGAAAATATTCCTGACATAAGCTTAGTGATCTGTTTTATCCTGCTACTGTTCTGAACTGTCAATTTCCTTGGAATTTCTTGCAGGAGAATACTCTTTGCATCACTTTGATAATACATATGATAAAATTAATCACATTTATGATTTAATATTCAGGTCAACATTGCAAAGAATACATGTGTAGTAAAAGCTTTAAAAATACTAGCATGTGTGTTTATATACATATGTTTATGTGTGCATGTATGCATGTAGTTGTACACATATAAATATTCATTAGATACTATTTGGGTTTCCCAAGCACAGCAGCTATAGAAATACGTATTTTATGTGCTGCAGGTAAGATTAAGTGTTGAAGAGGGCTGTTTCGGAAAGGAATAAGAATGTACAGTGCAGAAGCTGATGAGTTCTCATCTTTCCTGACACATACAGAAGTGTAGTTTTGCTTCAAGACATTTGTTGGCCTTATGTTCACTTTCCTGTCCCACTTTGGACAATAGCAGTAACTGAATATCCACTATACAATCAATGCCAGACAACAGGGTATTCTGCAATGGTTTTCCTTGAAAATATAATGCTCATACGAAATATATTATAGTCTGGAATGAAACAGTCATTAGATTCTGTGATTTGCCTGATGTGAAGCACCATTCAAAAGTAAATCCATCCCGATCTCTGCCAGTAAACGACTGGCACTTCTACAGCCTCTGAGTCTTTAAGTCTGCACTTATTGACTGCTCTTTTTAACTGCTGAGTGCTTTGAATAGATAAGGATAAGCAAGAAAGGGAGACAAGGGACAGGCATAAAGGGGGCTTTATAAGCTGTTTTTAAGACTTTCAATTCAGATGCTGCACTGTGCCCCAAATGTTGCAGCTAAAAGCTATTTCCATTTTCTGCAGACAGCCCTAAGACACCATCAAAAGCAAAGAGTTGTTTGTCAACTTCTTCCTTCTGAAGGTCTTAATTGTACAGACCTTTGTGCTACCAGGCTGCAGCAAGACTCTCCCTTGGTCTTCTCCTATTAAAAAAAATACACTGCAAGAGAGTAAATGTATGTGATGAAGTATCAGACAGCATTCTAACTGGGTTTTGGAGAGTAAGAGGGAACATACTTCCACTTTTTTCATTATTCATGTGCTTCAGGCAGTGACTTTTGTTCAAAGTACAAACTTTACATTGCATTTTAGCACACGACTTTAAAAATGCTACTCATGAAGATAAGCCAGTCTAGTAAAAAAAACTCCATGCAAAGTGTAAGCGTATCCAATGTTACCTGATTCAGTCTTCTGAATTATAGCAGGTGTTAAGAAATAATAAGAGTCTGCATTATTGTAATCATGATTATATCTTTGCATGCTTCCAGTGAAATAATGAAATTTTTCTTGTTATTGTTGTTTGTAAAACTTCAAAACAGCATGGCTAAACCCAGATTTTCTCCAACTACTCCTAGGGATTTTATCTGTACTTAAATATATATTGCATAATATAGTTTGCCGAATTTATAGATGAATTCAACTGTGTAACATTTCTCATATCTTTCTTTAAAATAGTTTTTATTTAAACATTTTTAATTGCAAATTGTTTTCCAATATATTTGAATTTATAAATATTTATTTTGAAATAAATTTTAAATACTGAAATTTGTTAGCTACAAGTAGGCTTCTGCAGAATTTAATAAAATGCCTTAGGTTCTTGTCTAGAAAACGTAACTTTTTAGCAAGAATTAAAGTATCTTTGGTTAATTCATATTAATATTTTACCCTTTATGATCACAGAAATTTGTGTGTTTTGCATGCTACCTATACACACATACAAAAACACATTTATATATAAAAATATAACCATTTACTTGCAGTAGGTTAATATCACAAAGTAGTCATTATACTCCTATGGATGGAAATAGTTTGGAATTTTGTTTATTAGTTTTTGTTCTGTCTTTCTTGAAGGGGCACAGCCTTCAATAGCTTTTCAACTTTTAGAAAACCGGTTGTTTGCTGACAGTTGGGCTATAACTATATTTCATAAACCCTAAAGCTCCCAAGTTGCTGGAAATAAATTGATTTTGTGAAAATATGCGACACACAGGTTTCAGTATGGGTCTTGAACAGCCTGTCCCTAAAGGAGTTACTTCCGTTTACACTCCTGACCTGCTGGTGACTTCCATGGTGCTGCAGTTTCTCATGTACTTCAAAAGCCATAGAGCTGTTCCCATCCTTCTTAAATTAATAAAAACTGCACATGCTTCTACAAGCAAGGACTTTCATTTTTATACTTCTTCGATTTCACGACACGAATGGTTCTATATTTCACAGTATAGAGAGCAGAATGAAATTACATTGCTCTCAGACTTCAGCAATATCTGGTTTATGCGATTCAGGACCTCTACACAACAAAGAGGTCACTCTCAATATTTCTGTAAATGGCTCTTTCTGAAGGAGTACATACGGTAAGGTTGACAAAGTGTGATTTGTTTGTTCTGTGTAAAGTGAGGCAAAAGCCCCACACACTTCTGTAAGAGCAGTAAAATGCAGCTGAATAATCCAACACCAAATTATTTTGTTTTGACATAATTCTACACAGATTGGAAAGATTTAAACAAGAGTTCCTATTTTTTTTTACCATAAGCTATCTTGCATCTTGCTATTGAAGTCTCTGCCAGCAGGATTTCAGTTTTTAAAAAACCTCTTCCTTTTACACTTGAGAGCAAAAGCTGGCTTTATGTCTATATATGTTTCAGTAAATGATTGTTGCTATACAGATTCTAAACTATCAGATTAAATTTAGAAAACTGGTTTTGTGTACCTAACGAAATTGATATTTGTACTGAATTTTTAAATACTTCTTCAGTGTGTACTTTCTCACCTCAGGTAATATCTCAAGAGTCTTTACTGAAATTAGGTTACTACAGAAATGTGATTTCTATTTTTTCAATGCCTGAAAATCTCATAGATATTTCTGGCTTCACTCCAGCCATTGAACCATTGTAATTCTGACAAATGACTTAATTCTCTCGGTAGACTGACTCATGTGATGACTCTTTCACTACAGTGACAAAATAAACAGACAACACAATAGACAATAAGAAATATCGTAACAAATATTGGTAGGAAACTATCTGTAGGAGTGGTCATTATACTCTCTTCTGGGTGATGGAACATATAACTAGAGGGTCAGGTTTCTTCAGACATTATTAGCTTTTATCATATTATTGACAGCACATGTTTAAAAGAATCACTATGTATTTCTCTGGCTGCAAGGCTGAAATAACAACAATAAAAAGTACAGTTGCTTGTTACTTTAATGGGATTATAACCTCTAGCCAAATGGCAGACCAGAAGAATTACTGCTCACCTGGCCCTTTGAAAATCACTGTCATGTAGCTTATGTTTCATGTTTATGCATCTGCATTTCTTCCTGTATATTTTAAGATTCGGTAGCCGAGAGTATCACATTTGGCTAGTGGACAGTTAGAAGATTCAATAGACATTGATACTCTCTGTCAAATTATAAAAACATGGTAATACAATTCTTTATAAAAGGGGAAAATAAAGCCTTTGGGTTATTTTGAGAGCTTAAAAATATAAAGTGTGGTGTGGAGTAAAATATAGCCAATTTTCAGTGTCTTGAAACTGTGAGTGTGCTTCAGGAAACAGATTAGATACTGCACATTTAAGAGAAATTCTGGGGATTTTTTCTGCCATTCTGTGACCAATATTCTGCTGGTATAAACATGCAAAGGGAGGAAAAGAAAAATAATTTAAAGTCATTAGTTTAAAGGGATAACAATATGAGATGGTGACAGGTATTTTATAGCTTTTTAACTATTTAATTATTTATCTTTTTATTTTTTTATTTGAAATGTCAAAAGAGCGCCACACCATTTTCCACCTGAACAGCTATTCAGCCACTCTTCTCCAAGCCTGTAGAGTTGCATTGGGTTGTTGTGACCCAAATGCACAATAGTATATGAATATCTGTATCTGTAGAAGTATTTTGTTAAGGAATAAATCTAACAAAACATGACTAAGAAAACTGGAATTGGAAGGTGTTGAGAAAATATACTGTACTGGTGGACATTTGTTTCAATTAAATTATCTAATCATATTTAATCAATATCATAAATTATCTAATTTAGTTTCAGAAAGAACTGAAGCAAATGAAACATGCTTCTGTTTATAAATAGAAATGAAGCCTTCAAACACTGAATCAGATTTCTTCAAAATTATTATAGACAGTAAGTAAGCAGGCCTGTTCTTATTGCATATAGCAATTTTCTGTTTTATGATCTAATTTAAAACTTCTGTTTTTGTTACTTCAACTTTCATATAAGGCAGGGAAACATTACTGTGGTCATTTGAAAAATCCCTGAAGTGAGTCATTGCCCAAGGTGAGTCAAAGTGTTCAGGGCAGAAGCAGGAGGATCCATCTCGAAGTCACCTTCTGTCATCATCAGAGCGTATTTCTTCCAGACTCTGTACAGGCTCTTGTATTTGTATGTTTTTCATCCCAATTTTTTGTTTCTCATTCCAAGTTACATACACAACAAAATCAATAATACAACAAATTTGTATTGTATTGTCAGATGCTCTGTAGTTCTTCTGCAGAAAGCAAATCTATAACCTCTTAACACTAATAATATATCCCCTGAAAGAGTTATGAATTTTACTGAACAGACATTAAGTTATGATTAACTTTTTACTAAATGAAGTGAAGCTGGAAAGAATGAACTGAGTATTCTGACGGGGTAATATTTCCCTTTTGTTACACTCTGTTCCAGTTATTCTCAAAGGAGTGTTAAAAACAAACAAAAAACAAAACCTGCCACTAGATATGGTCATGAAGAAAGGAAGACAAGCACCAGTTCCAATTGTTCCTCAAAGTCTTGTGCTACTAAAATTTCAATAGGAAATGTTCATAAAGGAGAATTTATTGTTTTGGTTGTAGCTGAAGGGGTCTCAGCTGAAGAAACACTTAAGTCTCTTGGATTTCTTTATTTTTTTCCTTTAGGGTTTGAAGATTCTTAATGATTATATTTACTTAGCTTTCATATCGATATCTCCATGTCTTAATAGTGCTTCACTTGACTGATAGTGTTTCTTTCTCTCAATGCAAAGAGTTGTATTGAGGTTTGCCAGGGGTTAGGCTATATCCCTTGGGGCTGCAGTTTTAGATTTCAGGTTTAGTACCATAAATTTCTCCTTTGGTTATTGAATGTCTGTTGAGGAAAACTTATGAAAATTTGCACATATAAAAATAAATTTATGGTGTTTAGGTGTTGCTTTATCTGTCAGAATGTGCAATAGAGTACCTAGTGGTTGGCTGTAATGTTCACATTTTGTGGTTAGAATGTAACAGCTTGTCATTATCTCAGAAAAAAACTGCTCAGTTCACATAGTTCAAACCAAATCATGACAAAAGTGGTTTATTCATTTATTAACAACACATAATTAACTGGCAATCACTACACTTTATATTCAGGATGAGTATCATTAATTCAATAGATAAAGAGTGTTAGTTAGCCACTTATAAAATGTTAATACAGCTACAAATTTCTAAGCATATTTCTATCTCTAAACCGAAACTGTTCTAATCCCACATATACTCACGCAGTTACATTTGAGATACTAGCATGCCCTCTTTTCTGGCGGACAGTGCAGGTTCCTTGAATGTACATGCCTCCTGTGGGAGATGTGGGTTCTCCACCTCTGTGTCAGCCCTGCTGCTTCCTATCACCTGCTCATCAGCAAGGGAGCACGCTACATGTTCCCCCACATATGCCAAGATGAGGGTCCCTGCTTGCTGCATCCTGCACTTGCTGCCCTAGCTGCATGCAGGCAGCTCCCAGTACCTCATAGGGAGGATGCACCATCAGCTCTAGGCAGAGATCGCAGTGCTCATGGGGTGACTACAAGCAGGTGTCAAACCAGGAGTTAACTGCTGCTGTTTCCACTCTGAGATCTTACTGCTTCCAGTGTCTATGCTTCTTTTATGCTTCTTTTTTGAGCTGACTACTTTGTTCCAAAACTCCCTTTGTAATTAACTGTTTGCATTGAAACCAGCTGATGGTTATCTTCCTCTTAATAAGCCTTTTAGAAAGATTAAGCCATGTGATCTTCCCCATTCTCACACTTAAAAGCTTGTCATATAAGCAATTAGCCAGTCAAAGCAGCATAATTAGTTATCTATGCAAACAATTACGATCTTAGAATTTACCTGAAATTCAGCAGGGAAGGATGAGCAATAATGGAGTCTCACGAGCCCAAATCCTTCAAAGGCACACTGAATATTTCATCAAAATAACTACTGGTCCACAGAGAACTCACCCAGTTGTTTACAGTATAGGCTACACTGATGTCAAACATGTTCTGTTAAACCTCAATAAACCTTGGAACTGCAATGTTTTGACCATTCTTGAAACTGAGAAGTTATACCTAAATTTTTAATTGGAGATAATATGATGTATTAAAATAAATGTTCTTTAGATTTAAATTCTAGTTTCATGTGCAAAATTTGAAAAGAAGTGTTATTTCACATGCACACACACACACACACACACATGAAAGTAGCATTGTGAGAAGGCATAGTCTTCCTTATTCTTTTCCCAAGCTTTTCCAAAATGCTTTTTCCAAGGCAGTTCAATGAAGCACTTCCAGACACATTTCTGTATCTGTCATTTGTCTCCCCTATGTACATTCAATGTTCTCAGTGCTCACAATCATCTGGTTGTACTCTTGACCTTTAGCCATTTTTCTATTATTTCTGTCTTCCTGCTTACAGAAGCTCAATTGATACTTTCAGAGGTAAGCTTACAGTATTTCTACTTGGGATGGGCCAAATACTTATGGCCAAGATAGCTTCTTAGAATGTTACCATAAAAATTCTGTCTGGATGGCCTTGAGATTTGCTTTGCACTTCTGTCTCTTAAGACAGATTATAATCAAGGTTTTGCTTTGTATTTTCATTCAAACTGCTACAACCACCTTTTTCTGAAAGCCATTACCATTTTATTCAGAGTTTTGTAGTGACCATAATGTGTAAGATAGGTATGTAAATGTCTCAAGACTTGCAGAATAAGCAGCAATATCTCATGTAGTAACTTCATTCGTTCTCTCTGTTTTGGTTAGTACTGAAAAGATGAAATGCACATATGCTTATGTCATAGGTTTCTGGAAATCAACATGGTGGATTCAGGAAGTGATTAATGGTGTCTGGAGAAAGAAGCCTTGTCTAAATTGCCAGCAGAAACAATTGCAAAGTTAAAAAAAAAAGAAGGTAGACATAAGGGTGTTTTCTAAGGTCACGAAAGATATTAGCATTCGGAAAGGCGGAATAACATTTCAAAGAGGGAAAAAATATATCTGTTTCACCATAATAACATTTTCTGGAAAAGGAAACTGAGTAAAACCAAAAACCTAACAAGAAATACAATGGTCATAATTTAAGTGTATGTCAGTCTAGGTTGCAAAAAACCCCCAGTTTTTTCAACAACCACAAAGAAATTATTCATATTTTAATGGAGTTTTTTAATAATTAAAGTCAGAAGTTTGGTATTTAATCATTGGAACTTACTCTGGTCTTGTTCAGTACACTTTGTCTAATGTAATCCTTCCCTCTTGGTATAACAACAGGTGCATCAAAATAAGAGGAAAAATTCTTTGGGATATACTCTCTGTCATGAAAATGATCATTTAAAATCTAAAGTAGGAGTTAGAGAAGCAGCTGTGCTTTCCAGTAAAAGGAAGCAAAGTGTTTGTCTTTTGTTGCTAAATTAGTGCTTATTTATGTAATGATGATCTTAGTGACAGGTTTAGGATATATCCTCAATGTACAATTTGAACAAAACTCTATTATCAAAATAATTCCTTTTAAATGTATCTTCTATTAATTAAAGAAATTATCAGTTAATTGACTGTAACCAATCTTCTTCATTAGTACTCAGTTCTATTTTAAAAATATCTCAAATTAGGGAAAATTTGTACTTAATGAGTTACTTGTTCCATTAGTATGTTATGCGGGGTCCCTATAAAAATCAAAATACACTGAAACGTAGACTACCAGAAATAGTATTATATATACTATTTTAAATTTCTTTGTTGCAACATTTCACAGAACTGTGAAAAGGTTTATATTGTAATTCATGCTACTGGAGAAGAAAGGAACAAAAAAAATTAATACTGCAGGATCCTGAAAGGCATCTAAAGTGTATTTATTTGTAAAATGTTATGGCATAAATTTATGACTACAATTCAGTTTGTTTCATGAGAGAAGACATAAAGAAAGAAAAAATAACTGGCATTTAAGGGTCTTTCTTTAATCTTCTCAGATATCTATTCTGAAAGAAGCTTAAAAGTATTCTGTTGGCAGCATCTACTAGGATGAAGGTCAGTATATGTGGGAACATAAAAGAATGAGGAAGTATGGCAATGCAGCAAGAGAACGACCTGGAGGAAAACCACCCAGAAGCGGAAGTAAACCATCCGGAAGCAGAAGTAAACCAAACCGGAAAAAGGATGTGGGCGGTGACATGTGTGTAAGATAGTAACCAGTCATGTATTAGCTTAGACAATATGGACACATATGTAACCAATAGAAAAGTTCATGTAGGGTGACAAAGGGATTTTAGACTATAAAAGCAGAGCTTCTGATAGAATAAAGGTCTTCACTTTATAACTCTCATAGAGTTGTCTGGAGTCCGTTATGTGTCTCTCCCCCTCAAGTATATAAAGTCATTTACTAAGTTAGTAGGTAAACGAGAAAGTGTGTCTCAATTTCTATTTTGAAACTTCAAGGAGAGTTATGATGTCTTGAAAGGTATCTATTGATATTCCACTGGAATTATATAATACAACCAATACAGCATGAGGCTAAATAAATATTTTGTCCAAAATTAACACCTTTGATTTTGCTGTAGTATTATACAAATATATTACACTAATATATATTTGTATAATAATGAGAAAGGGTTAAAAAATGCTGCTTGTGATTGACCTTTGTGAAACTCAGTTGCAGACTCAGTAATCCCACAGATAAGCAGAAGGCCAGAGCACATTCTGTGAAAATAAATGGTATCCTCAAATTGAACAGAAACCCCTTTGTCTGTCCTACTAACCCTATCTAGGAATGTCCAGGGATGAAATATAGTATCCTGTGTTTGTGTAGGCAAAGATGTTTAGAGAAATAGTGCTGATAATGCCCAATTAGCAGAATAAGTTACAAAATACATCTGCTTCTGTGAGAAAGGTGAGAAGTTTACAGCGATGAAGACAATAATCCTTCATCCTGAAGACTATAAGCCTTCCCCTCCACGACCACCTGAAGACCACCAGAGGGTCGTAGGGTGAATGCCCAGATAGGAGGGGTTGTATGCTAATGATTTTTGGAGGAATCCCCGCTTCGTATTAATGAGTTCTCAGATATCTCTTGAATATATATGAATACGTAGCATATAAACAATCACTTTGTAACAGGAAATTGAAGTTCTCGCAAGGAATGATCCTGAGGACTCCCTGCACATAATAAAGAATACCTGCTCTCTAAAACTCAAAGGGGAGTCTTAGAGAGTGAACTTATTTTCCAGCTTTCTTGGAATCAATACTAATATACTAATGCTTGTATACTAATATTATACAAATGCAAGTATTTCATATGCTAAAATCTCTGTATAAATGAGCAAGCACTGGACACTGCTTTTCTGAGTACAGGATTTTCACACTGAGTAGTATATTCAGCAATTAGCATGAACTGTTAGATGTTTCAGTAATACGGATTGAGATTTCATCCTCATGACAGGACTCGTTTGAGGACTACCAGCCACAAACTTGGAGAAGAATCTCTTTTGGGAGCCAGAAAAGACTCTAGAATTTACTAGTGATTTCACTAAAAGGTATGCATTCATCACAAGCACATTTCTAGAAACTTTCTGTGCCTTAATATAGAGTCATATTACTTCAGTTTACAAAGAGAAAGAAATGGCTTGAAAAAGACTTGTCATTTTATGTTCATGGTTAAATTACAAAAGCTGAATCTACTTGTATTGAAGTTAACAGCAAAATTCCTGCTTATTTCAATGACAGCTGGATTGGCCTATAAATGTCCCTTTGTTATGCTTATTCTGCTGTGCATAGTATGTTTTCCTTTAACAACATTCTGTAATTAACATCAATTTGACAGACTGAAAGATCCCACTGTTTCATACTTGTCATTGCTGCACAAAGCTGAATTGTGGGTTTTGTTGATAAAGGGAAATTGCAGTTAAATGAAATGTGCTCTCTTACACACAAAATATCTTTTTCAGTATAACCATATGATGCTCGTACTAAATAACAACTTGCTGATTATAAACTCAGATTACCATGCTGAAGACTTCTTACCATGCAAACACAAGAGTATCCAGAATTTGCTGAAACTGGCAGATTCTGACTTAACTATGCATTAAAATAACTTAACATCCCTTCCTCCACCCAAGCTTGATCATTTGTTCTCATTTCATGATTTTTCTAAGTGTTAATTAAAGCATTTCTTGGTATAACTCTTTTATTTTTTCTAACTGGTAGTTGAGATTGCCATTTTTCCAGTTAGAATTATTTGGACAATTAGTGATTTAAAAAGTTAATTTAGTATCTTAATATTTAATTTCTTTAAGAGATCAAGACATTGCTTTCAAAGCATTGACCTTGTTTTCAGAATCTGCTCGAGAGTGTTAAAAGGAACCAATAGACAAGGATTTATTAGTGTAAGTTTTCTATCATTTACCTTCTACTTTGAAATATGTTCTGATGTACTTAATTCAAAAAGGTATCCAGTAAAATTTTCTTTCATAGTATATTTTCTTGCAGAACAAGCAAGTAGATTGCATTCCTCCAGCCATATTAAACACATCTAAAGCTACTTTGATAAAATGTTTAAGAGAAGCTGAATTCTTGTGTGCTTTTAATCTTATACGAACAAAGGCTTAAATATCAATACATGCATTTTAAAATATCAGGTATTTGTTTAGATTAATTCACACAAATTAAGATTAATTTAGAAATCAATGGTTAAGCAATCTCTCTTTCTATATAGCTCTTTCTTAGTAGTTCTTGAACCTATTATCCAGTTGCAAAAACTGCAGAACATAAAGATTGATAATTACTAATGTATTTTATGAAAATACTCAGGAATATCAGAGATTTTTATGGGTATTCAGACTGTGAAAAAAAATGCACTGTAGATCTGCGCATCCCATGATTAGGTCTTAATTGATATAAATTCAGATCCAACAGTAATAACATCCTTCACCTCTTCAACTACACTTTTCTATACTGTCCTTTTAACCAGACCCAGTACACTTTCAGTTAGCAGTTGAAAACAATTCACAAAATTATCTGGCTAAAACATATTACTTATTTTTTAAAGCATCTTTCTAAGGTCCAACATTGTCAATATGAAATCATATATATGCTGTTGATAGAACAGGAGAGAAAGGAAATAGTAAGGTGGTATGACATTAGGGTGCAAACCCCAACAGCAGTTTGGATTCAAAGCAGCTTCTGTTGTTGAGCTACAACATTAAACACCAGAGATTTCACCCAGATAATAAACATTGATTACATGGAAATGTCCACCTCAAATACAGAAACTGCAATAGCTAATAAGCCAGGCAGTTAACTCATTCTGGAACAAAAGTATATAAAAAATTATTTCCTTGTTCCAGAGGGAAAAAGAAATTCCTAACTGTATCAGAAGGCTAATCTTGTAATGTACAGTAAAGTAAAAAAGTTAAAAACTTTGGTTTTGGAAATGAATCTTTAATCTCCCTGTATGGGCCCAGCATGGCATGGGTTAAATGTCTCAAAGCAGGTGATTCCCAGGAGCAACCCCCCCAGTGGCAGGAGCAGCCGTGCTGGAGACCATGTCTGGGCTTGTCTAGGTGATGGGCATGTTGAGGCCTGCCACATGCCCTATCACCTGGTACAGGCAAGGGGACGACGACAGAGTGTTTAAATACCCCACTAAAGCCTGGGACAGGTTGTTCACTTGCCATCTTCCAAACTGGGCTCAACAAAGAAACTGGGTGTTCACCCGCCACCTACCAAACTTGGCTGAACAAAGCTGATACACCAGAGGCCTTGGAGGCAGTAACTATCTTTCACCTTTTCTACTTCTCTTGTAACTATTTCTCTCTTCTTTTCTCTCTTTCTCTCCTTTTCTCTCCTTTTTTCCTCTTT
>NW_010207876.1:18146-23162 GCF_000695765.1 Mesitornis unicolor
TGTGACTCCTTGTGAAAAGGTAGTCTCCATCTTCTTGGTAGCCACCCTTTATGTACTGGCACATGGTAAAAAGGTCCTCCCTAAGCCTTCTCTTCCCAATGCTGAACAGACTCAGTTTTCTCAGCCTTTCTTCATACAGCAGGTCTTCCAGTCCTCTGATCACCCTTGTGGCCCTTCTCTGGACCCTTTCCAACCTGTCCACATCTTTTTTGCACAGGGGGGACCAAAATTGGACACAGTACTCAAGGTGTGGTCTTCAGCAACTTCCTAGATAGATGCATTGAACCCACAATTCGTTAAATGTCATTGGAGTGTTATTTTGATTACCCCCCTTGTCTTGGTTTCAGCTGTTTGCTTTCGGTTACGAATTAAAGTTTGTTTAAGTTTATTATCTCTGTGGAGTCATTTTGGTGTGCTTCCGAGACACAGAGACTAACTGCCTTCTCAGTGAAGAACCTTTTCCTAATACCCAATCTGAACTTCCCCTCAAGCAGCTTCATTTCATTTCCTCATGTCCTGTCACTGGTCACCAGTGAGAGGAGATCAACACCTTCCTCTCTGTTGACCCTCTTGAGGAAGCTGTAGTCTGTGATGAGTTCACCCCTCAGTCTTCTCTTCTCTAAGCTGAACAAACCAAGTGACCTCAGCCACTCCTCCTAAGTCTTGCCCTCTAAACATTTTAACATCTTGGTTGCCCTTCTCTGGATGGACTCTCATAGTCTGATACCTTTCATATATTGAGGTGCCCAAAACTGCACACAGTACTCAAGGTGAAGCTATACCAGTGCAGTATAGAGTGGGACGATTGTCTTGACATCCCTTGATTGACTCTCGATTGGAGAGAGTAAAGAAGGCAGAAACAGTCTTTCCTCAGTAGTGTCCTGTGACAGGAGAAGAGGCAATGGGCAAAAACTGAAATAGAGGAAATGCCATATAAACACAAAAATCAAAAATTACTGTGAGGGTGGTCAAAACTGACTGGTCACAGTCCTGGACAACCTTCTTTAGCTGATCCAGAGATCACTTCCAACCCTCATGGTTTTGTGATTCTGATTTACAGGTCACTGTTACATATTCATTTTTAACAAACTGCAGATTTTAAGGAAATTTGTCCAAATTTTACATTTTGTTTTGTGCTGAACAGAAAATTATATATGAATCTATATTTTACTTTGATATCCAGAAATTTATTATAGGGCCAAAAGCATGACTGTTCTGGGGCAGATCAAAGGTTCATCTGATTTATTGACTGTTACCTGACAGTGAGCAGGGTAACAGAGATTCTAAGCAGAAAAATACAACAGTCGAGATTACAGCAACACTCTCCTTAACATGCTTCCTCACTCCAATTTGTTATATTGTCTCTTTCTTTTTCTTGACATCCAAAGCCCTTTTGTAGATGCTAGATAGGATTTTGAAGCCCACAAATAGAAGCACACAGGTAAAAAAGAGATTGGAAATAAGTGAGATGTAAGGAGGGTATAACGCTGCTGAATTCCTCTTTTACAAGGCAGTATATAATCAAAAGACTGAGATGACATATACTTTGCAACAGTGATAATTCAAACTATTGCACGTTATGTTCTTTGATGGTGGTTTTCCATCATCTTACCTGCACATCTGTGGAATGGGGTTTACTGAGCTTCAGGTGAATATCCTAGAGAGTCAGTCTCTGCATGAGAAAGAAGTTCCTTTTGGATGCTGGATTTTGGAAGTACTACGTCTTCCAAAGATCATTGTCCTTTATTCCCTACCTGCATGATAAATCTACAATTTTTAAATGGAAGAATGATCTCATTATATGATACCAGTTTTAAGGAGTTCACTTACAAGTTTTAAATGCTTATGATACAAAGCAATTCCAATTCAGTAGTCCCAGATTTGTGTTTTCTGGCTTTTCCACCTACTTAAAAGCCTTATTCTACACTGACCACTTTACATGCAGGCTTTCCTCTTTGTGGATAGGAGTCAGACAGGGCCTGTAAATTTTAGCAACTGTCAGATATTATATAAATGTGTAATAAACTAAAGTTATTTTAACAAATCTTTGTACATAGTACCAGAACGCTTCCCACTCGGCTCCAGTTATACCTCAAGGGAATAGAAAAGCAAAACTGTAAGAGACACCTTTGAGCCTTGCTGTCATATATAACAAAAATTTCTATCATTTAAATTATTTATTTTGTCTAAGTTAAGGAAATTGGTTTGAAGCTAAATTATAAGCATGTAATTCCATTTCTGTATGCAGCAATACCGTATTTCACTGTGTGTTTAGTAATTTCTGCCCTGAAACAGTGATGATCTTTGAAACTTTTTTAAGCTAAACAGGTTGCTCAGTGCAGTTTCTCTGAATGTCACAGGAGATGTTAATCCTCTTTTCAAAGGTAGAATGATGATGCTTAGGCATATCACTATGTGGCACCAGAATGAATGCAGCAAAACTTAGGCATAAAGTTCAAGACAGAAAGCTATAATTTTGGATAATAATTATAAGGTATTGCGAGTGGTGGTGAAAGTACTATTTTCATACCAACATGGATCCACTTCCCCTTTCCCTGTAGAAGATGTCTAAAAGGATTATTCATAAGGAGCAAATATGTGTGTGAGAAAGTTATTAGAACTGTTTCCTGCCATATGGGAGTAGCTTATTAAGTCTGCTGTGCATCATTAGCACCTTCATAAAGTTGCTTGTATGCAATTAATTATGTAATTGTAAATTGATGTTGAAATGATTGATATCATGAAGCAAAACAATATCTTCATTTACTGTCACATAATATAATAAAGATGACACAAGTTTCTAGACTTAAAGGGTTTTTTCCTAATATAAATATTTTTAGAAAAATATTTTTCAAAGATCTCATTAATATAAAAATGCTAAAATATCTGTCAATTAATTAATATTAACTATGAAAGAATGCATATTATTATAAAAAGTTTTGAAAAGTATTACATCACTTTTGTTAGCAAATTTGTCTGCAAGCTAATTTCTTTCTCATTTTTTCTGAAGGGCAGCATAGCTGATCACAAATAAATGGAATTATTTCTGAGTAGTATCACAAAGCTCATGGTAATGTGGACATAACATGATATATGAAAGCCTTGGGCATTACACTTCTGCTATCCTGAGGCACTGATACTTAGTTTCACTGTAGCACTGTTAGTAAGAGAAAGCAATAAGGTATCCTTCCATAGCATGATCCTTTAAAGCCTGACTTTAAGAGTCTTCTGTATGACAGATTTTCACTAAAACAACTTGGCAGCTGAAAAAAACCTTAGAATAGTTTGATTTGCAAGCAAAAGATGGAGATATAAAAGGAGGTACAATTCCCTTCTTCTTTGTACAAATTGTGACACATCCTTGCAAAACATAAACTTTCCAGAAAGCAAGCTATGTTCCAATTAAATGTAAATTGTTACTCTGTCAGGGCAGTCAGTTCCACTCCTCTCAGCAGCAACTCCAGAGAGAAGAGAATACATAAAAAGAAGAAAAAGTGTTACACTTAATTTTCTTTCCAATCATGAGAGCAAGAATTTGCTTCATGCATTACAGTTTAATAACACCTGATTACTGTGTGTATGTATATATATATATATATATGGTCTCTTACTTATCCTGGATTTTAAACTCCCAGTTCCAGATGACCTCAAGAAGAGGTAATATATCTGCATTAACACATGAACACCCCAAAGCTTTTCCCCTGAACTGTTTCTTTTTCCTAGCTTGTGCATCATAGTATCCTTAGTGTTTTCTGAGGAGTTACTATAATTTGAGCTATGATACCTACAGACTGTAAGCATTTTTTCCATTTTTTGTTGGGGGGGGGGAAAACAAAATCACAAACCAAACCAAACCAAAGAAACAAACAAAAAAAAACCCACAAAAAAACCCCCCACAAAACTCCAAAAAAACCCACAGGTAAGAATGCCATCATACTTAAAAACTTCAGCAGCTTTTTCCTTTCCAGAAATCAGGGTACAGTTATTACTTTTGCCTATTGCGTACATCAGTCATCTGAATTACTGCAGGATAGAGAATGTGTACCCAATATGCACAGACAGATGCACAATTTAAATATCTACATTTTCTCTATGATTAAGAAGAACTCAAAAGCCAAGTGCCTTAAAATGTGAGAACTGCACAGCAGTTGGAGCATTGTTCAGACTGATGCTGGCTGGTGTCCTGATAGCTTTAACTGTTGGGTAAGTGATCCTGGAATTGGCTCCAAAAGCATCTATACAGGGATAGCTGTGATTTAATATTTTGGATGAGAAAATACAGAGGGACTTTGCACAGATAATTTTTTTCACTTCAACCAGAGAATTAATGTGTTCTCCTGGGATGGATTGGGTGTCTCCATTTAAGGTTCAGAGAGCAGGATTCTTTCTCTGTTGTCCCCTACTCTGTCAGGGGGAGGATTATAAAAAAAGGGAATAGAGAAAAAGATGCTTTGCACAAAGTTGGAAGTTAAGACTATAACAACTTTAATGAAAAAACAACAGGGGGAAGGAAAAGGGAATAATAAGGGAAAAAGGATATTTAACTATATACAAAACCCGATCCCAGTCGTCCCGAGTGGAAGTGTCTGAGCAGTGCCTCATGGCCGCTGCGACTGCCATGACTCGTCACCATGGACCGCAGTGGTACCGGGAGCGGATGGCGGTGGATGCTGCCAAGCACGTGGAAGTAGCCCCAGCCATCCCGAGATGCAACAGGAAGCAGCCCAGGAAGCCAGGAAAAGCCCGCGAAAACCTGGTGTCTCCTTGTTTTTTTATAGACTGTGGTCAGAAAGGGGAGGGAACAGTACTGATCTCTGACCCTCCAGGGTCCTACAGACACCACCTGTCCTTCCCTTTCAGGCTGGTAACCCTTAAACCATAACATTCCACCCCTTGTTCCATACCATTTCCTGCCACAGTCAAATCCACTTCAACAAGTTAAGGACTGTTTCTATTAAGCAATCTCTGGGGTTCTGGTCCATACTTCTTTCAGCCAATGCTAAATTTCTTCGTGGT
>NW_010207877.1:0-6428 GCF_000695765.1 Mesitornis unicolor
GATTTCACAGAATTGCCTAAATGTAATGGGTGCAAATATGTGTTGGTTGGGGTTGACAACTTTTCTGGATGGCCAGAAGCCTTTCCCTGTCACACGAATCAGGCTAAGGAAACTGTCAAATGGTTATTGCAAGAAATTATTCCAAGGTTTGGGGTTCCACTTGGAATGTCATCAGACAGAGGACCACATTTTGTGGCTAAAAAGGGACAAGAAATAAGGAAAGGCTTTGGATGCATGCTCCTTGGAGGCCACAGTCCAGTGGGAAGGTAGAAAGAATGAACCAAACCTTGAAAAGACAAATCAGCAAGATTTACCAAGAAGCTAAATTGAAATGGCCCCAAGCGCTTCCACTTGCATTGTTACAGATACGAGTAAAACCTAGAAGTGGACTGTCAGTAAGCCCCTATGAAATAATGTATGGAAAACCATATGAGTCACCTAAGCCTAATCTCAATGTACATGTCAAAGGAAAGCAAGATGTGTATAACTATTTGCTCTCTCTTGGAAAAACTCTAGTCAGACTCCGAGAAACAATAGTGTGGAACCGCCCTTTGACATTAGAAAATCCGGTGCACAACATACTGCCAGAGGACTATGTCTATGTGAAGACCTGGAACGAAGAATCCCTGCAAGAAAGGTGGAAGGGACCATCCCAGGTGCTGCTGACCACTTTCACTGCAGTCAAGATTGCTGAATCAGATGCCTGGATCCACTACACTCGAGTGAAGAAGACACCGCCTGTCAACTGGAGAGTGGTTGGAGACCCAGACTCTGAAATTAACTTTAAAGCATGATTAACCTTATTTGTTTATTTGGCAGTCTATGGTGGTAGATATATGGATTAAAATTGGGTGGCTACATTGGACCACCCAGGTGACACAAGTTTGGGCCCAAGATCAGATTAATGAGGCTTCTGATCAGGTAATTTCGATATCGGGGGTAACACAGGAGGAAAATTTGATAATTGGTTTAATCAAAGAGTTTGCAAATTTACAGAATATGTCACAAATCACTGTCTGCCTGCCTGCCAATACCACGAGCAGTTGGAGAACCTGTTCCATGGGGTATTTTAACAATGAATTTGACTAAGCCATGCTTACAAAAAGCCCATCACTAAATGGGAAGAACAAGTGAGTATGATTAAAATGGAATGGAAATCTCCAGGGAAATAGAGTAGATTGTTATAAGCTGTTTAATCCTCAATTTGTTGCTATGGATAAGTTTGGAGATGTGAGATGGTGTAAATATGATCAGCCCATAAAACAGAACGTGTCTCGAGTAATCATAGCATGCAATGAAGATGGAACAAGTCCTGAAGATGTCGAAGAGTGGGATTCTATTTGGACTTCGGGCATCCATCTCCAATTTAAGTATATGGCAAAAACCCCGTGGTGTTTTCAATGGGATGGGATAGAAGTACTACCAAACGAAACAATTGCAGATAAAAACACAAGGGAAAAAGTAAAAAAGGTCCCTTGGTGGGAATGTGAACAAATTTATAATTGCAGTACAGTAGAACAGGCATTTCAAAAGATACCCGCATTGACATCTGCTCTAAGATCTGGATGTATTTGCCGAGGATTTAAAACTAATCTACCGACAGAAGGAGGGACTATGATTAATTGCAAGAAAGATATGATCCCAAGCCCAGGACATTTAGTCTGGGCATTAAGTGATGGAACCTGGACCTCCCATTTACCCATTGATGGAAAGGTAAATCAAATTACTCTGGGATTGCCCACACTGTGTCCAATATGGAAGAAATCCCCCTTTAAGGACAATAGTGAAAATTCGAGCTTGACACGAGTAAAGAGAGCAGAATTAAATAACAATGATGTTTGGAATGAGCCGAGTATGGCAGTAAAAATTGGATGGGCATTAGAATCCCTCTTAAATCCTGTAGCATCCTATAGAAACAGAAAGTGGTTGCATCAATTAACTGGACAGGTTCAACGATTGTCTAATGCTACACGAAAAGGGCTTATGTTAACAAACAGTTACAGGCCACTACTAGAATGACTTTACAGAACCGAATGGCCTTAGATATGCTGTTGCTGAAGGAACATGGGGTGTGTGGATTTTTAAAGGGCAGAATAGATCACTGTTGTATACATATCCCAAATGTTACTACAGATGTAGAGCATTATTTGGATCAGCTAGAGAGAGTTGAAGAGGAAACACAAGAAATTGAAAAGGACATGACAGAAAACTGGATAGGTAAAATTTTTAAGGGGTTGGACCTAAACTTGAAGTCCTGGATAGAATTGCTACTCGAAACACTGCTGCTATTGATTATAGTGATTCTGACAATTTATTTAATGTATTCTTGTATAAAAAGAGAACTTGATAGAAAAACATCATGGAACCGAAAAATTCTGGCTGCCTTGTCAAGACAACATGAAATACCTACAAGTGATCCACCACCATATGACAATTGGGGTTTTGTATCTCACGAAACAACAGAAATATAAAAAAATATATAATCATTTGGGTCAAAGTATTGAAGAATTTATTATCAATACTTTCAAAGGGGGGAAACGTTATAGGCATAAGAAATTTTAGCTGGCTAAAGTAGGCCTTTGTCTTAGCACTAGAGCTAAAAGATCACTTTGACCTCTACGAAGTGAGAAGAATGGACCACGGAGGGATATGTGTATACAGGTGTTCAGGACGGGTATAAGAAGAATAGGCCATGGTGGGATATGTGTATACAGGTGCTTAAGACGGGTATACGAAGAATGGGCCATAACTTTTCTTTTCTTACTATGTCAAAAATCATATGGGGGTAGTTTAATGTCTTATGTGGGGTGATAACGGGGACCAATCAGGGTGAGGGGAGTAGTAAAAGGTGATCACCTTATGCATATTCATATGATTCTGTTATTGTTAGAGAATGTATAAATTGTGAAATTGTATGGGTGTTGGAACACAATTTGAGGGTCTTCCTCTGTGTTCCCCAGCGCTGCAAATAAAGAAGTGCCTGCTTATCTGCAACTCTGTAGATAAGTTTTTCTCGTCGTGCTTGCGACCTCGTCAACAGTTTTGGCGACCTCGTCAACACTGATATAATCAATCCAAAGTGCATAAGCTGTTAGGTAGTATGGGATAGAGAACGTTGCACTGTCAGCAAAGTAATATTGACCCTGTCTCTTTGTCAGTCTTGATTTACTGACGATATAGTTAAAGTTGTCACAAGCAAGTGAACTGGTGGTAATGAGGAAATTAGCAGCTTGACCTTTTATTTCATTTCATGGACACACTATACAACTGCACGAATAATCGGGTTTTAGTTAGTGGCAATTCAAATGCTGAAAAAAATATACTTCAACAATTTACATACTTTTTTTTTTTAGTTTTGACTATTTAACAGAACTCCTCCTGTGTTAAGAAGATTTCTAAATAGGTAGCGTAGTACAAATGTGTGCAGACTTTCATACTCCGGACTTGAGTATGAAAGTCCGGAGTAAGAAAGTCTGCACGCAATTCTTTCTTAATTAAAGTGTTTAAAATTTAACTTTTAACAATAATATTAGGAGACTAGACATTGCATGAACATAGTAATTCATAATATCAAAAGTACAGATAAAACAATGTTATGTCTTGTAGTGCTTATTAAGACATACTTTAAAATGGATTAAGCTGCTTTTACCTTTGTGTATGTTAAGTATTTTACATTCAAATGCAACATTTGTATCTCGCCATTTAACACAGGAAAAAACTAGTCGAGGTACTATGGAAGGAAAAAAAAAAAAGAAAATATTAATTCAGGAAAAATAATTGTATGCTATCATTTCAGCTCTTTCTGCTCTCGATTTAAAAATTCCATAGAGTTTTCAGATTGAATTGTATTTCTTTCATCATTCTTTCACAAATGATAATATTATTTGTTGTTTCATATTCTTGGCTTCATGAGTAAGTTCATTTGTAATTAACAAAATGTAACATGTATTTTCCTGATAAGAAAGTGGAAAGCAAACTTTCTTCTTAAAATAAGAGAATAATAAAAGTTCTGTAGATAAACTAAGCAATTCAAATGGCTTGCCAAAACAAAAATCCTCCAAAATTCACTTTTAGTAAAGTCGAGAATTTAAATGGCAAGCAATAAGAACAATTCTACATAAAGACTGAATGTGTAAAACTGTAGCTGAGTGAAGAGTCATCAGTTATAGCAAAACTGATAATGAGGTGAATTAAAAACAAAAAATCACCAACCAAACAAAAACATACAAACCCCCCTGGTTTAGGGAAAAAAATAACAAAACCAAACTAATTCTGTAAGAAACATGATAATACTGCATCTTAATTATTAGAATGTACCTATCACAATGATGGAATTGAGACAAGTAACTTGGCCTGTTGAAAACAAATCAAAGTATCTGAATGCTCTTCTGCTTCCTGTTCCTTGCTGATACATAACTTCAGAGCAGTTTTTCTGTCTGTAATGCATGAGCAGAGTTTATTGAGTCCAGAATGCTCCTGCAGTGAGAAGAGGGGAGCTTTGGAGCAGAACTAAAACACTTAACTTTATTGACCCTTTGTGTAAAAGCAGATGGGACAAAGTATCTGCAGTATAGTCTTCAATTTCCTTTGACGTGTTCAGCTTTCCACTTAAACAACTTTTGCTGATCCTTGCTTTTGGTTCATTGTTCCCACCTCATACCACCTGACTTCTTCCATTTGGTCTTTTCTCCAGATCCCTTCTCATTATTTCTTGCTCTCCTTTCATCTGCTTCCTCTTCAGACCTATGACCTTACCAGATACTAATTCTTGGTGCACCTGTATAAACAGCAAGTGCAAGCCAGCTTCTCTTTCTCCTCAAAAAAAACCCAAACCAAACCAAACTAAAACACAAACCAAAAATCTGTAAGCTGAATCTTCAGATTCAGTAACTAGGATTTTTAATAATACATTACTCCTAGCTAGACAGATTTTGATCAAAGGATGGAAAATGTAGTATCTATAGGATATGGCATTGAGTGATCCCTAAATAATGTGTAACACAGTTTTATGAATTGTACCTCTTGAGATATTAATCTGATGACTTTCAAAAATAAGACCTTTTAATAAACTACTTCAGGTTTCATCATACTGCAGTTCTTGTTCACCAAGACCATTCAAACTGCAACAAGTGCTCAAAAAAATTAATAAAGTGACCTGGTGAAGAAATACTCACTCTTACATCAAGAGATGAGAAGAGGATGGTAAAACTTCTCAAAATGAATGCTGAAAAAAAGAACATTGCTATGCAGTACATTTGGAAACAAACAATAAGGAGCTGGCCAGTTTCTTTTACACTGAAAAAGAAGAAAAATAGCTTGAATCTATTAAATGTCAAAAATAATTACATCTGGATGTTGGACATGGAAGATTAAAATTAATGCAAGTCTTTCTTAGAACCTTCTAGTAAGATCCATTGAGTCCTCAAATGTAAGCATCTTTACTATAGAGCTTAAAGCCAATTATCTTATCCCACGCTGTGGGTTACGAGGGGACTGAATCCTTTGAATTCCTCAAGAGCATGCGCTACTGCTAAGCATGGCCGCAGAGTGGGTCAAATCACAACAATGACTCAGAGTAATGGTTTTACTTGCAACTTTATTAACTGACAACTTTAGTGAACAAACAGGGGCAATTTGGCAATGATCAATTAATAAATTTCAATGAGCTAATAAGGACATTTTGGTGAATGAAGTTATTTTCCAAACAACCCATCACAATGCATAAAAAACTTATATACCTGAGAAGGAGAGAGAAAGCAGGACAAGAAAAGGAAAAAGAAGAAAAAGGAATAAAGAAAGAGGGAGTATCACTACCCCTGGATCCAGTGTCATCGAGAAGGAATCTTGGTCCACTCATGGTGAGTCAGCAAAGGCATGTGTAGGGGCTGTCTTTATATAGTCTTTCTTAGGCCTGCACAATTGGCTGTTACAGATGCTTCTTGTCTTCTCTGGCTGGTATCTTTATATCTGGGTAGCAAAAAGAGAAGCTAAGGGAGTAGCAGCCTACCGCCCCACCTCTGCTGGGCTCGCTCTGTCCCTCTCTGAATCTCCTTTTCATGAGGCACTCCACACACTCGAGTTGTGTAAGACTTCCCCCTCACAAACTGTTTGTGACACCAATGCATTATCTGATTGCCTTTGGTTACAAGGGACAAAATTTATTTAACCAGAAGCCTGTTTTAGTGTTTTAGGGCAATTTTTATTTGCATAAATGCACTTACTGTTTGTGCACCTCTTGCTGGTAAGAGTTCTATTGATAGAGAGAACATAGTCTTCTGCCTGTGAGAATAAATGCAATGGTATTTCTTAGGAGTTGAAGGAATAAACTAAATCAGTGGAAGAAGTGATGTGCTTACTTATGAGACTGCAATGCCTTTTTTTTTCCTATTGATTGCAGCCTTAAATTTCAAAGAACTACCTGTCAGCAG
>NW_010207877.1:6459-7746 GCF_000695765.1 Mesitornis unicolor
ACAGTTACCATTTGATCCTTGAATTGCTGCTAACTGCCAGAGGAAACATAGCTTACCCTCTCAGACATTCTTCTTTTTTTTGTTACTATTTTCAACAACTTAAAATACCCTTGGAAGCTGGACAATAAAAGGATCAGTTTGTGTCAGGGAGCTGCAAGGGTTGGTCCCTAAAAGAAGCAACCTGGGAGCCAGGGCTGCCTCCAGCACAGGCCAGGCAGTGCCTTTGCCATCCTGCAGCATTTGAGCCAGATGAGACAGCAGGGTGGTGACAGCAATGCATCCCATCAACAGTCCAGTGAGTATCATATGAAGCAAGGTAACAAGCTAGGTTGCTGGGTCAGTCCAGAAAATACAGACAATAGTTTAGAAATAGGTCAGAAACAGGCACACCTACGATGTAGTTCAGAGAGTTCCTGGATTGAGCTGAAACAGAGCTCCTGGACAGGAGTGCAGAGAGGCCACAGGTGACGCTAGTCATAGCCAGTAAAGCCTATTAGATACCATAGGGCCCTAAGAACTTGTAGGGGGAAAAAATCAGACAGTTCTTTCCATGTAGAAGTTGCCACTTCTATTGGAAATTACCTGAGCACAGTAACTACTGCCTCCCCTTTCCTAACTCAGCTTCTTTTTCCATGCAAAAGCAAGGAGCAAAGTAGATGAGCCGGGGGGGATACACACAAAGAGGAAATGCATGGACTGTTTCCTTCATCTCTTTTATTAGAGCATGAGTCAGCTTTACTGGCTTCTCCCTTTGCAGAATAGGGGGCTTAGTGCCACAAAAAAGGGACGTATATAGTTGATTTTTCTCTGACTTTTTCCTGAGTGTGTTTTTATGGAGTATATATGAAGTTCAGAGAACCTAGTAAAAATTATAGCAAATGAGTGGACTTCAGAAAGTGCTTTTCTACAACTCAGCAGGTAATGAACCTCTTACCTTCACTTGCTAACTCTGAACATAAAGGTCATTAGCCTTGAAATAAGTTGCAGAGGAAATACCTGGTAGAGTTGCATTATAGCTCATTCAGTAACAATACTGGAGAGATTAATTTACACTTGAGAGAGCAGAAATTTCTCTCTGTTGCCATAAAAGTTATTCTCTTTCAGATCAGTTAAGCCTTTTTGGTCTCTGTCTTCACCTTGCCCATCTGATCTTATCTTACCTAACGCTCAGAAAAACTAGGAATTAGGAATACTCTTTTTGTTACTTCTCCAGCATAATTTCTTTAAAAAGTATACAAAAAGGGCCAGAAAGCAGGGACAGCTCTTTGTTACCTCTATATTTGCAGT